>NW_026961737.1:0-157000 GCF_963924245.1 Chroicocephalus ridibundus
GTCTTTGAGTACTGTTTGCACTGTCCCGATTACCTCTTTGCTAACATTCTCTTCAGAGCTGCAGTGAAACCAGGAACCACGTGGAGAAGGCACCAACTCTGAAAGTGCCTGGAAGGAACGTTGGGACTTCTTCTCAGTGTCTCTGATATAGGGTTTCACTGTCCCGGGAAAGTCTCTGCTAACAGCCTGCAGAGCGCTGTGCCCAATATACAGAAACGTCTTGCGGTATCTCCTACAGGGAAAGTGCCAGGAGGGAAAAGTGAGGATTATGTTTAGACTTTCTCGGAACTGCTTCAAATCAACTAGATATCTTTGTGCTGTAAGTCTCCCAACAGCCAAATGTAAAAGCAGCAAACATCTCGCTGTATGTTCCACATCCAAAGTGCCAAGAGAGAGCTTGCTCTCCCTGTCTTTGAGTACTGTTTGCACTGTCCCGATTACCTCTTTGCTAACATTCTCTTCAGAGCTGCAGTGAAACCAGGAACCACGTGGAGAAGGCACCCACACTGAAAGTGCCTGGAAGGAACGTTGGGGCTTCTTCTCAGTGTCTCTGATATAGGGTTTCACTGTCCCGGGAAAGTCTCTGCTAACACCCTGCAGAGCGCTGTGCCCAATATACAGAAACGTCTTGCGGTATCCCCTACAGGGAAAGTGCCAGGAGGGAAAAGTGAGGATTATGTTTAGACTTTCTCTGAACTGCTTCAAATCAACTGGATATCTTTGTGCTGTAAATCTCCCAACAGCCAAACGCAAAAGCAGCAAACATCTCGCTGTATGTCCCACATCCAAAGTGCCAAGAGAGTAATGTAGAGCTTGCTCTCCCTGTCTTTGAGTACTGTTTGCACTGTCCCGATTACCTCTTTGCTAACATTCTCTTCAGAGCTGCAGTGAAACCAGGAACCACGTGAAGAAGGCACCCACACTGAAAATGCCTGGAAGGAACGTTGGGGCTTCTTCTCAGTGTCTCTGATATAGGGTTTCACTGTCCCGGGAAAGTCTCTGCTAACACCCTGCAGAGCGCTGTGCCCAATATACAGAAACGTCTTGCGGTATCCCCTACAGGGAAAGTGCCAGGAGGGAAAAGTGAGGATTATGTTTAGACTTTCTCTGAACTGCTTCAAATCAACTGGATATCTTTGTGCTGTAAATCTCCCAACAGCCAAATGTAAAAGCAGCAAACATCTCGCTGTATGTCCCACATCCAAAGTGCGAAGAGAGAGCTTGCTCTCCCTGTCTTTGAGTACTGTTTGCACTGTCCCGATTACCTCTTTGCTAACATTCTCTTCAGAGCTGCAGTGAAACCAGGAACCACGTGGAGAAGGCACCCACACTGAAAATGCCTGGAAGGAACGTTGGGGCTTCTTCTCAGTGTCTCTGATATAGGGTTTCACTGTCCCGGGAAAGTGTCTGCTAACACCCTGCAGAGCGCTGTGCCCAATATACAGAAACGTCTTGCGGTATCTCCTACAGGGAAAGTGCCAGGAGGGAAAAGTGAGGATTATGCTTAGACTTTCTCAGAACTGCTTCAAATCAACTGGATATCTTTGTGCTGTAAATCTCCCAACAGCCAAACGCAAAAGCAGCAAACATCTCGCTGTATGTCCCACATCCAAAGTGCCAAGAGAGTAATGTAGAGCTTGCTCTCCCTGTCTTTGAGTACTGTTTGCACTGTCCCGATTACCTCTTTGCTAACATTCTCTTCAGAGCTGCAGTGAAACCAGGAACCACGTGGAGAAGGCACCAACTCTGAAAGTGCCTGGAAGGAACGTTGGGACTTCTTCTCAGTGTCTCTGATATAGGGTTTCACTGTCCCGGGAAAGTCTCTCCTAACACCCTGCAGAGCGCTGTGCCCAATATACAGAAACGTCTTGCGGTATCTCCTACAGGGAAAGTGCCAGGAGGGAAAAGTGAGGATTATGTTTAGACTTTCTCGGAACTGCTTCAAATCAACTAGATATCTTTGTGCTGTAAATCTCCCAACAGCCAAATGTAAAAGCAGCAAACATCTCGCTGTATGTTCCACATCCAAAGTGCCAAGAGAGAGCTTGCTCTCCCTGTCTTTGAGTACTGTTTGCACTGTCCCGATTACCTCTTTGCTAACATTCTCTTCAGAGCTGCAGTGAAACCAGGAACCACGTGGAGAAGGCACCCACACTGAAAGTGCCTGCAAGGAACGTTGGGGCTTCTTCTCAGTGTCTCTGATATAGGGTTTCACTGTCCCGGGAAAGTCTCTGCTAACACCCTGCAGAGCGCTGTGCCCAATATACAGAAACGTCTTGCGGTATCCCCTACAGGGAAAGTGCCAGGAGGGAAAAGTGAGGATTATGTTTAGACTTTCTTTGAACTGCTTCAAATCAACTGGATATCTTTGTGCTGTAAATCTCGCAACAGACAAACGCAAAAGCAGCAAACATCTCGCTGTATGTCCCACATCCAAAGTGCCAAGGGAGTAAAGTAGAGCTTGCTCTCCCTGTCTTTGAGTACTGTTTGCACTGTCCCGATTACCTCTTTGCTAACATTCTCTTCAGAGCTGCAGTGAAACCAGGAACCACGTGGAGAAGGCACCCACACTGAAAGTGCCTGGAAGGAACGTTGGGGCTTCTTCTCAGTGTCTCTGATATAGGGTTTCACTGTCCCGGGAAAGTCTCTGCTAACACCCTGCAGAGCGCTGTGCCCAATATACAGAAACGTCTTGCGGTATCCCCTACAGGGAAAGTGCCAGGAGGGAAAAGTCAGGATTATGTTTAGACTTTCTCTGAACTGCTTCAAATCAACTGGATATCTTTGTGCTGTAAATCTCCCAACAGCCAAACGCAAAAGCAGCAAACATCTCGCTGTATGTCCCACATCCAAAGTGCCAAGAGAGTAATGTAGAGCTTGCTCTCCCTGTCTTTGAGTACTGTTTGCACTGTCCCGATTACCTCTTTGCTAACATTCTCTTCAGAGCTGCAGTGAAACCAGGAACCACGTGAAGAAGGCACCCACACTGAAAATGCCTGGAAGGAACGTTGGGACTTCTTCTCAGTGTCTCTGATATAGGGTTTCACTGTCCCGGGAAAGTCTCTGCTAACACCCTGCAGAGCGCTGTGCCCAATATACAGAAACGTCTTGCGGTATCTCCTACAGGGAAAGTGCCAGGAGGGAAAAGTGAGGATTATGCTTAGACTTTCTCGGAACTGCTTCAAATCAACTGGATATCTTTGTGCTGTAAACCTCCCAACAGCCAAATGTAAAAGCAGCAAACATCTCGCTGTATGTTCCACATCCAAAGTGCCAAGAGAGAGCTTGCTCTCCCTGTCTTTGAGTACTGTTTGCACTGTCCCGATTACCTCTTTGCTAACATTCTCTTCAGAGCTGCAGTGAAACCAGGAACCACGTGAAGAAGGCACCCACACTGAAAATGCCTGGAAGGAACGTTGGGGCTTCTTCTCAGTGTCTCTGATATAGGGTTTCACTGTCCCGGGAAAGTCTCTGCTAACACCCTGCAGAGCGCTGTGCCCAATATACAGAAACGTCTTGCGGTATCTCCTACAGGGAAAGTGCCAGGAGGGAAAAGTGAGGATTATGCTTAGACTTTCTCGGAACTGCTTCAAATCAACTGGATATCTTTGTGCTGTAAATCTCGCAACAGACAAACGCAAAAGCAGCAAACATCTCGCTGTATGTCCCACATCCAAAGTGCCAAGGGAGTAATGTAGAGCTTGCTCTCCCTGTCTTTGAGTACTGTTTGCACTGTCCCGATTACCTCTTTGCTAACATTCTCTTCAGAGCTGCAGTGAAACCAGGAACCACGTGGAGAAGGCACCCACACTGAAAGTGCCTGGAAGGAACCTTGGGGCTTCTTCTCAGTGTCTCTGATATAGGGTTTCACTGTCCCGGGAAAGTCTCTGCTAACACCCTGCAGAGCGCTGTGCCCAATATACAGAAACGTCTTGCGGTATCCCCTACAGGGAAAGTGCCAGGAGGGAAAAGTGAGGATTATGTTTAGACTTTCTCTGAACTGCTTCAAATCAACTGGATATCTTTGTGCTGTAAATCTCCCAACAGCCAAACGCAAAAGCAGCAAACATCTCGCTGTATGTTCCACATCCAAAGTGCCAAGAGAGAGCTTGCTCTCCCTGTCTTTGAGTACTGTTTGCACTGTCCCGATTACCTCTTTGCTAACATTCTCTTCAGAGCTGCAGTGAAACCAGGAACCACGTGGAGAAGGCACCCACACTGAAAGTGCCTGGAAGGAACGTTGGGGCTTCTTCTCAGTGTCTCTGATATAGGGTTTCACTGTCCCGGGAAAGTCTCTGCTAACACCCTGCAGAGCGCTGTGCCCAATATACAGAAACGTCTTGCGGTATCCCCTACAGGGAAAGTGCCAGGAGGGAAAAGTGAGGATTATGTTTAGACTTTCTCTGAACTGCTTCAAATCAACTGGATATCTTTGTGCTGTAAATCTCCCAACAGCCAAATGTAAAAGCAGCAAACATCTCGCTGTATGTCCCACATCCAAAGTGCGAAGAGAGAGCTTGCTCTCCCTGTCTTTGAGTACTGTTTGCACTGTCCCGATTACCTCTTTGCTAACATTCTCTTCAGAGCTGCAGTGAAACCAGGAACCACGTGGAGAAGGCACCCACACTGAAAGTGCCTGGAAGGAACGTTGGGGCTTCTTCTCAGTGTCTCTGATATAGGGTTTCACTGTCCCGGGAAAGTCTCTGCTAACACCCTGCAGAGCGCTGTGCCCAATATACAGAAACGTCTTGCGGTATCCCCTACAGGGAAAGTGCCAGGAGGGAAAAGTGAGGATTATGCTTAGACTTTCTCGGAACTGCTTCAAATCAACTGGATATCTTTGTGCTGTAAATCTCCCAACAGCCAAACGCAAAAGCAGCAAACATCTCGCTGTATGTCCCACATCCAAAGTGCCAAGAGAGTAATGTAGAGCTTGCTCTCCCTGTCTTTGAGTACTGTTTGCACTGTCCCGATTACCTCTTTGCTAACATTCTCTTCAGAGCTGCAGTGAAACCAGGAACCACGTGGAGAAGGCACCAACTCTGAAAGTGCCTGGAAGGAACGTTGGGACTTCTTCTCAGTGTCTCTGATATAGGGTTTCACTGTCCCGGGAAAGTGTCTGCTAACACCCTGCAGAGCGCTGTGCCCAATATACAGAAACGTCTTGCGGTATCTCCTACAGGGAAAGTGCCAGGAGGGAAAAGTGAGGATTATGCTTAGACTTTCTCGGAACTGCTTCAAATCAACTAGATATCTTTGTGCTGTAAATCTCCCAACAGCCAAATGTAAAAGCAGCAAACATCTCGCTGTATGTTCCACATCCAAAGTGCCAAGAGAGAGCTTGCTCTCCCTGTCTTTGAGTACTGTTTGCACTGTCCCGATTACCTCTTTGCTAACATTCTCTTCAGAGCTGCAGTGAAACCAGGAACCACGTGGAGAAGGCACCCACACTGAAAGTGCCTGGAAGGAACGTTGGGGCTTCTTCTCAGTGTCTCTGATATAGTGTTTCACTGTCCCGGGAAAGTCTCTGCTAACACCCTGCAGAGCGCTGTGCCCAATATACAGAAACGTCTTGCGGTATCCCCTACAGGGAAAGTGCCAGGAGGGAAAAGTGAGGATTATGTTTAGACTTTCTCTGAACTGCTTCAAATCAACTGGATATCTTTGTGCTGTAAATCTCGCAACAGCCAAACGCAAAAGCAGCAAACATCTCGCTGTATGTCCCACATCCAAAGTGCCAAGAGAGTAATGTAGAGCTTGCTCTCCCTGTCTTTGAGTACTGTTTGCACTGTCCCGATTACCTCTTTGCTAACATTCTCTTCAGAGCTGCAGTGAAACCAGGAACCACGTGGAGAAGGCACCAACTCTGAAAGTGCCTGGAATGAACGTTGGGACTTCTTCTCAGTGTCTCTGATATAGGGTTTCACTGTCCCGGGAAAGTCTCTGCTAACACCCTGCAGAGCGCTGTGCCCAATATACAGAAACGTCTTGCAGTATCTCCTACAGGGAAAGTGCCAGGAGGGAAAAGTGAGGATTATGCTTAGACTTTCTCGGAACTGCTTCAAATCAACTAGATATCTTTGTGCTGTAAATCTCCCAACAGCCAAACGTAAAAGCAGCAAACATCTCGCTGTATGTCCCACATCCAAAGTGCCAAGAGAGAGCTTGCTCTCCCTGTCTTTGAGTACTGTTTGCACTGTCCCGATTACCTCTTTGCTAACATTCTCTTCAGAGCTGCAGTGAAACCAGGAACCACGTGGAGAAGGCACCCACACTGAAAGTGCCTGGAAGGAACGTTGGGGCTTCTTCTCAGTGTCTCTGATATAGGGTTTCACTGTCCCGGGAAAGTCTCTGCTAACACCCTGCAGAGCGCTGTGCCCAATATACAGAAACGTCTTGCGGTATCCCCTACAGGGAAAGTGCCAGGAGGGAAAAGTGAGGATTATGTTTAGACTTTCTCTGAACTGCTTCAAATCAACTGGATATCTTTGTGCTGTAAATCTCCCAACAGCCAAACACAAAAGCAGCAAACATCTCGCTGTATGTCCCACATCCAAAGTGCCAAGAGAGTAATGTAGAGCTTGCTCTCCCTGTCTTTGAGTACTGTTTGCACTGTCCCGATTACCTCTTTGCTAACATTCTCTTCAGAGCTGCAGTGAAACCAGGAACCACGTGGAGAAGGCACCCACACTGAAAATGCCTGGAAGGAACCTTGGGGCTTCTTCTCAGTGTCTCTGATATAGGGTTTCACTGTCCCGGGAAAGTCTCTCCTAACAGCCTGCAGAGCGCTGTGCCCAATATACAGAAACGTCTTGCGGTATCCCCTGCAGGGAAAGTGCCAGGAGGGAAAAGTGAGGATTATGTTTAGACTTTCTCGGAACTGCTTCAAATCAACTGGATATCTTTGTGCTGTAAATCTCCCAACAGCCAAACGCAAAAGCAGCAAACATCTCGCTGTATGTCCCACATCCAAAGTGCCAAGAGAGTAATGTAGAGCTTGCTCTCCCTGTCTTTGAGTACTGTTTGCACTGTCCCGATTACCTCTTTGCTAACATTCTCTTCAGAGCTGCAGTGAAACCAGGAACCACGTGGAGAAGGCACCAACTCTGAAAGTGCCTGGAAGGAACGTTGGGACTTCTTCTCAGTGTCTCTGATATAGGGTTTCACTGTCCCGGGAAAGTCTCTGCTAACACCCTGCAGAGCGCTGTGCCCAATATACAGAAACGTCTTGCGGTATCTCCTACAGGGAAAGTGCCAGGAGGGAAAAGTGAGGATTATGCTTAGACTTTCTCGGAACTGCTTCAAATCAACTGGATATCTTTGTGCTGTAAATCTCCCAACAGCCAAATGTAAAAGCAGCAAACATCTCGCTGTATGTTCCACATCCAAAGTGCCAAGAGAGAGCTTGCTCTCCCTGTCTTTGAGTACTGTTTGCACTGTCCCGATTACCTCTTTGCTAACATTCTCTTCAGAGCTGCAGTGAAACCAGGAACCACGTGGAGAAGGCACCCACACTGAAAGTGCCTGGAACGAACCTTGGGGCTTCTTCTCAGTGTCTCTGATATAGGGTTTCACTGTCCCGGGAAAGTCTCTCCTAACACCCTGCAGAGCGCTGTGCCCAATATACAGAAACGTCTTGCGGTATCCCCTACAGGGAAAGTGCCAGGAGGGAAAAGTGAGGATTATGTTTAGACTTTCTCTGAACTGCTTCAAATCAACTGGATATCTTTGTGCTGTAAATCTCCCAACAGCCAAATGTAAAAGCAGCAAACATCTCGCTGTATGTCCCACATCCAAAGTGCGAAGAGAGAGCTTGCTCTCCCTGTCTTTGAGTACTGTTTGCACTGTCCCGATTACCTCTTTGCTAACATTCTCTTCAGAGCTGCAGTGAAACCAGGAACCACGTGGAGAAGGCACCCACACTGAAAGTGCCTGGAAGGAACGTTGGGGCTTCTTCTCAGTGTCTCTGATATAGGGTTTCACTGTCCCGGGAAAGTCTCTGCTAACACCCTGCAGAGCGCTGTGCCCAATATACAGAAACGTCTTGCGGTATCTCCTACAGGGAAAGTGCCAGGAGGGAAAAGTGAGGATTATGTTTAGACTTTCTCGGAACTGCTTCAAATCAACTGGATATCTTTGTGCTGTAAACCTCCCAACAGCCAAATGTAAAAGCAGCAAACATCTCGCTGTATGTCCCACATCCAAAGTGCCAAGAGAGAGCTTGCTCTCCCTGTCTTTGAGTACTGTTTGCACTGTCCCGATTACCTCTTTGCTAACATTCTCTTCAGAGCTGCAGTGAAACCAGGAACCACGTGGAGAAGGCACCCACACTGAAAATGCCTGGAAGGAACGTTGGGGCTTCTTCTCAGTGTCTCTGATATAGGGTTTCACTGTCCCGGGAAAGTGTCTGCTAACACCCTGCAGAGCGCTGTGCCCAATATACAGAAACGTCTTGCGGTATCTCCTACAGGGAAAGTGCCAGGAGGGAAAAGTGAGGATTATGCTTAGACTTTCTCGGAACTGCTTCAAATCAACTGGATATCTTTGTGCTGTAAATCTCCCAACAGACAAACGCAAAAGCAGCAAACATCTCGCTGTATGTCCCACATCCAAAGTGCCAAGAGAGTAATGTAGAGCTTGCTCTCCCTGTCTTTGAGTACTGTTTGCACTGTCCCGATTACCTCTTTGCTAACATTCTCTTCAGAGCTGCAGTGAAACCAGGAACCACGTGGAGAAGGCACCAACTCTGAAAGTGCCTGGAAGGAACGTTGGGACTTCTTCTCAGTGTCTCTGATATAGGGTTTCACTGTCCCGGGAAAGTCTCTGCTAACACCCTGCAGAGCGCTGTGCCCAATATACAGAAACGTCTTGCGGTATCTCCTACAGGGAAAGTGCCAGGAGGGAAAAGTGAGGATTATGTTTAGACTTTCTCGGAACTGCTTCAAATCAACTAGATATCTTTGTGCTGTAAATCTCCCAACAGCCAAATGTAAAAGCAGCAAACATCTCGCTGTATGTTCCACATCCAAAGTGCCAAGAGAGAGCTTGCTCTCCCTGTCTTTGAGTACTGTTTGCACTGTCCCGATTACCTCTTTGCTAACATTCTCTTCAGAGCTGCAGTGAAACCAGGAACCACGTGGAGAAGGCACCCACACTGAAAGTGCCTGGAAGGAACGTTGGGGCTTCTTCTCAGTGTCTCTGATATAGGGTTTCACTGTCCCGGGAAAGTCTCTGCTAACACCCTGCAGAGCGCTGTGCCCAATATACAGAAACGTCTTGCGGTATCCCCTACAGGGAAAGTGCCAGGAGGGAAAAGTGAGGATTATGTTTAGACTTTCTCTGAACTGCTTCAAATCAACTGGATATCTTTGTGCTGTAAATCTCGCAACAGACAAACGCAAAAGCAGCAAACATCTCGCTGTATGTCCCACATCCAAAGTGCCAAGGGAGTAATGTAGAGCTTGCTCTCCCTGTCTTTGAGTACTGTTTGCACTGTCCCGATTACCTCTTTGCTAACATTCTCTTCAGAGCTGCAGTGAAACCAGGAACCACGTGGAGAAGGCACCCACACTGAAAGTGCCTGGAAGGAACGTTGGGGCTTCTTCTCAGTGTCTCTGATATAGGGTTTCACTGTCCCGGGAAAGTCTCTGCTAACACCCTGCAGAGCGCTGTGCCCAATATACAGAAACGTCTTGCGGTATCCCCTACAGGGAAAGTGCCAGGAGGGAAAAGTGAGGATTATGTTTAGACTTTCTCTGAACTGCTTCAAATCAACTGGATATCTTTGTGCTGTAAATCTCCCAACAGCCAAACGCAAAAGCAGCAAACATCTCGCTGTATGTCCCACATCCAAAGTGCCAAGAGAGTAATGTAGAGCTTGCTCTCCCTGTCTTTGAGTACTGTTTGCACTGTCCCGATTACCTCTTTGCTAACATTCTCTTCAGAGCTGCAGTGAAACCAGGAACCACGTGAAGAAGGCACCCACACTGAAAATGCCTGGAAGGAACGTTGGGACTTCTTCTCAGTGTCTCTGATATAGGGTTTCACTGTCCCGGGAAAGTCTCTGCTAACACCCTGCAGAGCGCTGTGCCCAATATACAGAAACGTCTTGCAGTATCTCCTACAGGGAAAGTGCCAGGAGGGAAAAGTGAGGATTATGCTTAGACTTTCTCGGAACTGCTTCAAATCAACTGGATATCTTTGTGCTGTAAACCTCCCAACAGCCAAATGTAAAAGCAGCAAACATCTCGCTGTATGTCCCACATCCAAAGTGCCAAGAGAGAGCTTGCTCTCCCTGTCTTTGAGTACTGTTTGCACTGTCCCGATTACCTCTTTGCTAACATTCTCTTCAGAGCTGCAGTGAAACCAGGAACCACGTGGAGAAGGCACCCACACTGAAAATGCCTGGAAGGAACGTTGGGGCTTCTTCTCAGTGTCTCTGATATAGGGTTTCACTGTCCCGGGAAAGTGTCTGCTAACACCCTGCAGAGCGCTGTGCCCAATATACAGAAACGTCTTGCGGTATCTCCTACAGGGAAAGTGCCAGGAGGGAAAAGTGACGATTATGCTTAGACTTTCTCGGAACTGCTTCAAATCAACTGGATATCTTTGTGCTGTAAATCTCCCAACAGCCAAACGCAAAAGCAGCAAACATCTCGCTGTATGTCCCACATCCAAAGTGCCAAGAGAGTAATGTAGAGCTTGCTCTCCCTGTCTTTGAGTACTGTTTGCACTGTCCCGATTACCTCTTTGCTAACATTCTCTTCAGAGCTGCAGTGAAACCAGGAACCACGTGGAGAAGGCACCAACTCTGAAAGTGCCTGGAAGGAACGTTGGGACTTCTTCTCAGTGTCTCTGATATAGGGTTTCACTGTCCCGGGAAAGTCTCTGCTAACACCCTGCAGAGCGCTGTGCCCAATATACAGAAACGTCTTGCGGTATCTCCTACAGGGAAAGTGCCAGGAGGGAAAAGTGAGGATTATGTTTAGACTTTCTCGGAACTGCTTCAAATCAACTAGATATCTTTGTGCTGTAAATCTCCCAACAGCCAAATGTAAAAGCAGCAAACATCTCGCTGTATGTTCCACATCCAAAGTGCCAAGAGAGAGCTTGCTCTCCCTGTCTTTGAGTACTGTTTGCACTGTCCCGATTACCTCTTTGCTAACATTCTCTTCAGAGCTGCAGTGAAACCAGGAACCACGTGGAGAAGGCACCCACACTGAAAGTGCCTGGAAGGAACGTTGGGGCTTCTTCTCAGTGTCTCTGATATAGGGTTTCACTGTCCCGGGAAAGTCTCTGCTAACACCCTGCAGAGCGCTGTGCCCAATATACAGAAACGTCTTGCGGTATCCCCTACAGGGAAAGTGCCAGGAGGGAAAAGTGAGGATTATGTTTAGACTTTCTCTGAACTGCTTCAAATCAACTGGATATCTTTGTGCTGTAAATCTCGCAACAGACAAACGCAAAAGCAGCAAACATCTCGCTGTATGTCCCACATCCAAAGTGCCAAGAGAGTAATGTAGAGCTTGCTCTCCCTGTCTTTGAGTACTGTTTGCACTGTCCCGATTACCTCTTTGCTAACATTCTCTTCAGAGCTGCAGTGAAAACAGGAACCACGTGAAGAAGGCACCCACACTGAAAATGCCTGGAAGGAACGTTGGGACTTCTTCTCAGTGTCTCTGATATAGGGTTTCACTGTCCCGGGAAAGTCTCTGCTAACACCCTGCAGAGCGCTGTGCCCAATATACAGAAACGTCTTGCAGTATCTCCTACAGGGAAAGTGCCAGGAGGGAAAAGTGAGGATTATGCTTAGACTTTCTCGGAACTGCTTCAAATCAACTAGATATCTTTGTGCTGTAAATCTCCCAACAGCCAAACGTAAAAGCAGCAAACATCTCGCTGTATGTCCCACATCCAAAGTGCCAAGAGAGAGCTTGCTCTCCCTGTCTTTGAGTACTGTTTGCACTGTCCCGATTACCTCTTTGCTAACATTCTCTTCAGAGCTGCAGTGAAACCAGGAACCACGTGGAGAAGGCACCCACACTGAAAGTGCCTGGAAGGAACCTTGGGGCTTCTTCTCAGTGTCTCTGATATAGGGTTTCACTGTCCCGGGAAAGTCTCTCCTAACAGCCTGCAGAGCGCTGTGCCCAATATACAGAAACGTCTTGCGGTATCCCCTACAGGGAAAGTGCCAGGAGGGAAAAGTGAGGATTATGTTTAGACTTTCTCTGAACTGCTTCAAATCAACTGGATATCTTTGTGCTGTAAATCTCCCAACAGCCAAACGCAAAAGCAGCAAACATCTCGCTGTATGTCCCACATCCAAAGTGCCAAGAGAGTAATGTAGAGCTTGCTCTCCCTGTCTTTGAGTACTGTTTGCACTGTCCCGATTACCTCTTTGCTAACATTCTCTTCAGAGCTGCAGTGAAACCAGGAACCACGTGGAGAAGGCACCCACACTGAAAATGCCTGGAAGGAACCTTGGGGCTTCTTCTCAGTGTCTCTGATATAGGGTTTCACTGTCCCGGGAAAGTCTCTCCTAACAGCCTGCAGAGCGCTGTGCCCAATATACAGAAACGTCTTGCGGTATCCCCTACAGGGAAAGTGCCAGGAGGGAAAAGTGAGGATTATGTTTAGACTTTCTCGGAACTGCTTCAAATCAACTAGATATCTTTGTGCTGTAAATCTCTCAACAGCCAAATGTAAAAGCAGCAAACATCTCGCTGTATGTTCCACATCCAAAGTGCCAAGAGAGAGCTTGCTCTCCCTGTCTTTGAGTACTGTTTGCACTGTCCCGATTACCTCTTTGCTAACATTCTCTTCAGAGCTGCAGTGAAACCAGGAACCACGTGAAGAAGGCACCCACACTGAAAATGCCTGGAGGGAACGTTGGGGCTTCTTCTCAGTGTCTCTGATATAGGGTTTCACTGTCCCGGGAAAGTCTCTGCTAACACCCTGCAGAGCGCTGTGCCCAATATACAGAAACGTCTTCCAGTATCTCCTACAGGGAAAGTGCCAGGAGGGAAAAGTGAGGATTATGCTTAGACTTTCTCGGAACTGCTTCAAATCAACTAGATATCTTTGTGCTGTAAATCTCCCAACAGCCAAACGTAAAAGCAGCAAACATCTCGCTGTATGTCCCACATCCAAAGTGCCAAGAGAGAGCTTGCTCTCCCTGTCTTTGAGTACTGTTTGCACTGTCCCGATTACCTCTTTGCTAACATTCTCTTCAGAGCTGCACTGAAACCAGGAACCACGTGGAGAAGGCACCAACTCTGAAAGTGCCTGGAATGAACGTTGGGACTTCTTCTCAGTGTCTCTGATATAGGGTTTCACTGTCCCGGGAAAGTCTCTCCTAACAGCCTGCAGAGCGCTGTGCCCAATATACAGAAACGTCTTGCGGTATCCCCTACAGGGAAAGTGCCAGGAGGGAAAAGTGAGGATTATGTTTAGACTTTCTCGGAACTGCTTCAAATCAACTGGATATCTTTGTGCTGTAAATCTCCCAACAGCCAAACGCAAAAGCAGCAAACATCTCACTGTATGTCCCACATCCAAAGTGCCAAGAGAGTAATGTAGAGCTTGCTCTCCCTGTCTTTGAGTACTGTTTGCACTGTCCCGATTACCTCTTTGCTAACATTCTCTTCAGAGCTGCAGTGAAACCAGGAACCACGTGGAGAAGGCACCAACTCTGAAAGTGCCTGGAAGGAACGTTGGGGCTTCTTCTCAGTGTCTCTGATATAGGGTTTCACTGTCCCGGGAAAGTCTCTGCTAACACCCTGCAGAGCGCTGTGCCCAATATACAGAAACGTCTTGCGGTATCTCCTACAGGGAAAGTGCCAGGAGGGAAAAGTGAGGATTATGTTTAGACTTTCTCGGAACTGCTTCAAATCAACTAGATATCTTTGTGCTGTAAACCTCCCAACAGCCAAATGTAAAAGCAGCAAACATCTCGCTGTATGTTCCACATCCAAAGTGCCAAGAGAGAGCTTGCTCTCCCTGTCTTTGAGTACTGTTTGCACTGTCCCGATTACCTCTTTGCTAACATTCTCTTCAGAGCTGCAGTGAAACCAGGAACCACGTGGAGAAGGCACCCACACTGAAAGTGCCTGGAAGGAACGTTGGGGCTTCTTCTCAGTGTCTCAGTGTCTCTGATATAGGGTTTCACTGTCCCGGGAAAGTCTCTCCTAACACCCTGCAGAGCGCTGTGCCCAATATACAGAAACGTCTTGCGGTATCCCCTACAGGGAAAGTGCCAGGAGGGAAAAGTGAGGATTATGTTTAGACTTTCTCGGAACTGCTTCAAATCAACTGGATATCTTTGTGCTGTAAATCTCGCAACAGCCAAACGCAAAAGCAGCAAACATCTCGCTGTATGTCCCACATCCAAAGTGCCAAGAGAGTAATGTAGAGCTTGCTCTCCCTGTCTTTGAGTACTGTTTGCACTGTCCCGATTACCTCTTTGCTAACATTCTCTTCAGAGCTGCAGTGAAACCAGGAACCACGTGGAGAAGGCACCCACACTGAAAGTGCCTGGAAGGAACGTTGGGGCTTCTTCTCAGTGTCTCTGATATAGGGTTTCACTGTCCCGGGAAAGTCTCTGCTAACACCCTGCAGAGCGCTGTGCCCAATATACAGAAACGTCTTGCGGTATCTCCTACAGGGAAAGTGCCAGGAGGGAAAAGTGAGGATTATGTTTAGACTTTCTCGGAACTGCTTCAAATCAACTGGATATCTTTGTGCTGTAAACCTCCCAACAGCCAAATGTAAAAGCAGCAAACATCTCGCTGTATGTCCCACATCCAAAGTGCCAAGAGAGAGCTTGCTCTCCCTGTCTTTGAGTACTGTTTGCACTGTCCCGATTACCTCTTTGCTAACATTCTCTTCAGAGCTGCAGTGAAACCAGGAACCACGTGGAGAAGGCACCCACACTGAAAATGCCTGGAAGGAACGTTGGGGCTTCTTCTCAGTGTCTCTGATATAGGGTTTCACTGTCCCGGGAAAGTGTCTGCTAACACCCTGCAGAGCGCTGTGCCCAATATACAGAAACGTCTTGCGGTATCTCCTACAGGGAAAGTGCCAGGAGGGAAAAGTGAGGATTATGCTTAGACTTTCTCGGAACTGCTTCAAATCAACTGGATATCTTTGTGCTGTAAATCTCCCAACAGCCAAACGCAAAAGCAGCAAACATCTCGCTGTATGTCCCACATCCAAAGTGCCAAGAGAGTAATGTAGAGCTTGCTCTCCCTGTCTTTGAGTACTGTTTGCACTGTCCCGATTACCTCTTTGCTAACATTCTCTTCAGAGCTGCAGTGAAACCAGGAACCACGTGGAGAAGGCACCAACTCTGAAAGTGCCTGGAAGGAACGTTGGGACTTCTTCTCAGTGTCTCTGATATAGGGTTTCACTGTCCCGGGAAAGTCTCTGCTAACACCCTGCAGAGCGCTGTGCCCAATATACAGAAACGTCTTGCGGTATCTCCTACAGGGAAAGTGCCAGGAGGGAAAAGTGAGGATTATGTTTAGACTTTCTCGGAACTGCTTCAAATCAACTAGATATCTTTGTGCTGTAAATCTCCCAACAGCCAAATGTAAAAGCAGCAAACATCTCGCTGTATGTTCCACATCCAAAGTGCCAAGAGAGAGCTTGCTCTCCCTGTCTTTGAGTACTGTTTGCACTGTCCCGATTACCTCTTTGCTAACATTCTCTTCAGAGCTGCAGTGAAACCAGGAACCACGTGGAGAAGGCACCCACACTGAAAGTGCCTGGAAGGAACGTTGGGGCTTCTTCTCAGTGTCTCTGATATAGGGTTTCACTGTCCCGGGAAAGTCTCTGCTAACACCCTGCAGAGCGCTGTGCCCAATATACAGAAACGTCTTGCGGTATCCCCTACAGGGAAAGTGCCAGGAGGGAAAAGTGAGGATTATGTTTAGACTTTCTCTGAACTGCTTCAAATCAACTGGATATCTTTGTGCTGTAAATCTCGCAACAGACAAACGCAAAAGCAGCAAACATCTCGCTGTATGTCCCACATCCAAAGTGCCAAGGGAGTAATGTAGAGCTTGCTCTCCCTGTCTTTGAGTACTGTTTGCACTGTCCCGATTACCTCTTTGCTAACATTCTCTTCAGAGCTGCAGTGAAACCAGGAACCACGTGGAGAAGGCACCCACACTGAAAGTGCCTGGAAGGAACGTTGGGGCTTCTTCTCAGTGTCTCTGATATAGGGTTTCACTGTCCCGGGAAAGTCTCTGCTAACACCCTGCAGAGCGCTGTGCCCAATATACAGAAACGTCTTGCGGTATCCCCTACAGGGAAAGTGCCAGGAGGGAAAAGTGAGGATTATGTTTAGACTTTCTCTGAACTGCTTCAAATCAACTGGATATCTTTGTGCTGTAAATCTCCCAACAGCCAAACGCAAAAGCAGCAAACATCTCGCTGTATGTCCCACATCCAAAGTGCCAAGAGAGTAATGTAGAGCTTGCTCTCCCTGTCTTTGAGTACTGTTTGCACTGTCCCGATTACCTCTTTGCTAACATTCTCTTCAGAGCTGCAGTGAAACCAGGAACCACGTGAAGAAGGCACCCACACTGAAAATGCCTGGAAGGAACGTTGGGACTTCTTCTCAGTGTCTCTGATATAGGGTTTCACTGTCCCGGGAAAGTCTCTGCTAACACCCTGCAGAGCGCTGTGCCCAATATACAGAAACGTCTTGCAGTATCTCCTACAGGGAAAGTGCCAGGAGGGAAAAGTGAGGATTATGCTTAGACTTTCTCGGAACTGCTTCAAATCAACTAGATATCTTTGTGCTGTAAATCTCCCAACAGCCAAACGTAAAAGCAGCAAACATCTCGCTGTATGTCCCACATCCAAAGTGCCAAGAGAGAGCTTGCTCTCCCTGTCTTTGAGTACTGTTTGCACTGTCCCGATTACCTCTTTGCTAACATTCTCTTCAGAGCTGCAGTGAAACCAGGAACCACGTGGAGAAGGCACCCACACTGAAAGTGCCTGGAAGGAACCTTGGGGCTTCTTCTCAGTGTCTCTGATATAGGGTTTCACTGTCCCGGGAAAGTCTCTCCTAACACCCTGCAGAGCGCTGTGCCCAATATACAGAAACGTCTTGCGGTATCCCCTACAGGGAAAGTGCCAGGAGGGAAAAGTGAGGATTATGTTTAGACTTTCTCTGAACTGCTTCAAATCAACTGGATATCTTTGTGCTGTAAATCTCCCAACAGCCAAACGCAAAAGCAGCAAACATCTCGCTGTATGTCCCACATCCAAAGTGCCAAGAGAGTAATGTAGAGCTTGCTCTCCCTGTCTTTGAGTACTGTTTGCACTGTCCCGATTACCTCTTTGCTAACATTCTCTTCAGAGCTGCAGTGAAACCAGGAACCACGTGGAGAAGGCACCCACACTGAAAATGCCTGGAAGGAACCTTGGGGCTTCTTCTCAGTGTCTCTGATATAGGGTTTCACTGTCCCGGGAAAGTCTCTCCTAACAGCCTGCAGAGCGCTGTGCCCAATATACAGAAACGTCTTGCGGTATCCCCTACAGGGAAAGTGCCAGGAGGGAAAAGTGAGGATTATGTTTAGACTTTCTCGGAACTGCTTCAAATCAACTAGATATCTTTGTGCTGTAAATCTCTCAACAGCCAAATGTAAAAGCAGCAAACATCTCGCTGTATGTTCCACATCCAAAGTGCCAAGAGAGAGCTTGCTCTCCCTGTCTTTGAGTACTGTTTGCACTGTCCCGATTACCTCTTTGCTAACATTCTCTTCAGAGCTGCAGTGAAACCAGGAACCACGTGAAGAAGGCACCCACACTGAAAATGCCTGGAGGGAACGTTGGGGCTTCTTCTCAGTGTCTCTGATATAGGGTTTCACTGTCCCGGGAAAGTCTCTGCTAACACCCTGCAGAGCGCTGTGCCCAATATACAGAAACGTCTTGCGGTATCCCCTACAGGGAAAGTGCCAGGAGGGAAAAGTGAGGATTATGTTTAGACTTTCTCTGAACTGCTTAAAATCAACTGGATATCTTTGTGCTGTAAATCTCCCCACAGCCAAATGTAAAAGCAGCAAACATCTCGCTGTATGTCCCACATCCAAAGTGCCAAGAGAGAGCTTGCTCTCCCTGTCTTTGAGTACTGTTTGCACTGTCCCGATTACCTCTTTGCTAACATTCTCTTCAGAGCTGCAGTGAAACCAGGAACCACGTGGAGAAGGCACCCACACTGAAAGTGCCTGGAAGGAACGTTGGGGCTTCTTCTCAGTGTCTCTGATATAGGGTTTCACTGTCCCGGGAAAGTCTCTGCTAACACCCTGCAGAGCGCTGTGCCCAATATACAGAAACGTCTTGCGGTATCTCCTACAGGGAAAGTGCCAGGAGGGAAAAGTGAGGATTATGCTTAGACTTTCTCGGAACTGCTTCAAATCAACTGGATATCTTTGTGCTGTAAATCTCCCAACAGCCAAACGCAAAAGCAGCAAACATCTCGCTGTATGTCCCACATCCAAAGTGCCAAGAGAGTAATGTAGAGCTTGCTCTCCCTGTCTTTGAGTACTGTTTGCACTGTCCCGATTACCTCTTTGCTAACATTCTCTTCAGAGCTGCAGTGAAACCAGGAACCACGTGGAGAAGGCACCCACACTGAAAGTGCCTGGAAGGAACGTTGGGGCTTCTTCTCAGTGTCTCTGATATAGGGTTTCACTGTCCCGGGAAAGTCTCTCCTAACAACCTGCAGAGCGCTGTGCCCAATATACAGAAACGTCTTGCGGTATCCCCTACAGGGAAAGTGCCAGGAGGGAAAAGTGAGGATTATGTTTAGACTTTCTCTGAACTGCTTCAAATCAACTGGATATCTTTGTGCTGTAAATCTCCCAACAGCCAAACGCAAAAGCAGCAAACATCTCGCTGTATGTCCCACATCCAAAGTGCCAAGAGAGAGCTTGCTCTCCCTGTCTTTGAGTACTGTTTGCACTGTCCCGATTACCTCTTTGCTAACATTCTCTTCAGAGCTGCAGTGAAACCAGGAACCACGTGGAGAAGGCACCAACTCTGAAAGTGCCTGGAATGAACGTTGGGACTTCTTCTCAGTGTCTCTGATATAGGGTTTCACTGTCCCGGGAATGTCTCTGCTAACACCCTGCAGAGCGCTGTGCCCAATATACAGAAACGTCTTCCAGTATCTCCTACAGGGAAAGTGCCAGGAGGGAAAAGTGAGGATTATGCTTAGACTTTCTCGGAACTGCTTCAAATCAACTAGATATCTTTGTGCTGTAAATCTCCCAACAGCCAAACGTAAAAGCAGCAAACATCTCGCTGTATGTCCCACATCCAAAGTGCCAAGAGAGAGCTTGCTCTCCCTGTCTTTGAGTACTGTTTGCACTGTCCCGATTACCTCTTTGCTAACATTCTCTTCAGAGCTGCACTGAAACCAGGAACCACGTGGAGAAGGCACCAACTCTGAAAGTGCCTGGAATGAACGTTGGGACTTCTTCTCAGTGTCTCTGATATAGGGTTTCACTGTCCCGGGAAAGTCTCTCCTAACAGCCTGCAGAGCGCTGTGCCCAATATACAGAAACGTCTTGCGGTATCCCCTACAGGGAAAGTGCCAGGAGGGAAAAGTGAGGATTATGTTTAGACTTTCTCGGAACTGCTTCAAATCAACTGGATATCTTTGTGCTGTAAATCTCCCAACAGCCAAACGCAAAAGCAGCAAACATCTCGCTGTATGTCCCACATCCAAAGTGCCAAGAGAGAGCTTGCTCTCCCTGTCTTTGAGTACTGTTTGCACTGTCCCGATTACCTCTTTGCTAACATTCTCTTCAGAGCTGCAGTGAAACCAGGAACCACGTGGAGAAGGCACCCACACTGAAAGTGCCTGGAAGGAACGTTGGGGCTTCTTCTCAGTGTCTCAGTGTCTCTGATATAGGGTTTCACTGTCCCGGGAAAGTCTCTCCTAACACCCTGCAGAGCGCTGTGCCCAATATACAGAAACGTCTTGCGGTATCCCCTACAGGGAAAGTGCCAGGAGGGAAAAGTGAGGATTATGTTTAGACTTTCTCGGAACTGCTTCAAATCAACTGGATATCTTTGTGCTGTAAATCTCGCAACAGCCAAACGCAAAAGCAGCAAACATCTCGCTGTATGTCCCACATCCAAAGTGCCAAGAGAGAGCTTGCTCTCCCTGTCTTTGAGTACTGTTTGCACTGTCCCGATTACCTCTTTGCTAACATTCTCTTCAGAGCTGCAGTGAAACCAGGAACCACGTGGAGAAGGCACCAACTCTGAAAGTGCCTGGAAGGAACGTTGGGACTTCTTCTCAGTGTCTCTGATATAGGGTTTCACTGTCCCGGGAAAGTCTCTGCTAACACCCTGCAGAGCGCTGTGCCCAATATACAGAAACGTCTTGCAGTATCTCCTACAGGGAAAGTGCCAGGAGGGAAAAGTGAGGATTATGCTTAGACTTTCTCGGAACTGCTTCAAATCAACTAGATATCTTTGTGCTGTAAATCTCCCAACAGCCAAACGTAAAAGCAGCAAACATCTCGCTGTATGTCCCACATCCAAAGTGCCAAGAGAGAGCTTGCTCTCCCTTTCTTTGAGTACTGTTTGCACTGTCCCGATTACCTCTTTGCTAACATTCTCTTCAGAGCTGCACTGAAACCAGGAACCACGTGAAGAAGGCACCCACACTGAAAATGCCTGGAAGGAACGTTGGGGCTTCTTCTCAGTGTCTCTGATATAGGGTTTCACTGTCCCGGGAAAGTCTCTGCTAACACCCTGCAGAGCGCTGTGCCCAATATACAGAAACATCTTGCGGTATCTCCTACAGGGAAAGTGCCAGGAGGGAAAAGTGAGGATTATGCTTAGACTTTCTCGGAACTGCTTCAAATCAACTAGATATCTTTGTGCTGTAAATCTCCCAACAGCCAAATGTAAAAGCAGCAAACATCTCGCTGTATGTTCCACATCCAAAGTGCCAAGAGAGAGCTTGCTCTCCCTGTCTTTGAGTACTGTTTGCACTGTCCCGATTACCTCTTTGCTAACATTCTCTTCAGAGCTGCAGTGAAACCAGGAACCACGTGGAGAAGGCACCCACACTGAAAGTGCCTGGAAGGAACGTTGGGGCTTCTTCTCAGTGTCTCTGATATAGGGTTTCACTGTCCCGGGAAAGTCTCTGCTAACACCCTGCAGAGCGCTGTGCCCAATATACAGAAACGTCTTGCGGTATCCCCTACAGGGAAAGTGCCAGGAGGGAAAAGTGAGGATTATGTTTAGACTTTCTCGGAACTGCTTCAAATCAACTGGATATCTTTGTGCTGTAAATCTCGCAACAGCCAAACGCAAAAGCAGCAAACATCTCGCTGTATGTCCCACATCCAAAGTGCCAAGAGAGTAATGTAGAGCTTGCTCTCCCTGTCTTTGAGTACTGTTTGCACTGTCCCGATTACCTCTTTGCTAACATTCTCTTCAGAGCTGCAGTGAAACCAGGAACCACGTGGAGAAGGCACCAACTCTGAAAGTGCCTGGAAGGAACGTTGGGGCTTCTTCTCAGTGTCTCTGATATAGGGTTTCACTGTCCCGGGAAAGTCTCTCCTAACAGCCTGCAGAGCGCTGTGCCCAATATACAGAAACGTCTTGCGGTATCCCCTACAGGGAAAGTGCCAGGAGGGAAAAGTGAGGATTATGTTTAGACTTTCTCGGAACTGCTTCAAATCAACTAGATATCTTTGTGCTGTAAACCTCCCAACAGCCAAATGTAAAAGCAGCAAACATCTCGCTGTATGTCCCACATCCAAAGTGCCAAGAGAGAGCTTGCTCTCCCTGTCTTTGAGTACTGTTTGCACTGTCCCGATTACCTCTTTGCTAACATTCTCTTCAGAGCTGCAGTGAAACCAGGAACCACGTGGAGAAGGCACCCACACTGAAAGTGCCTGGAAGGAACGTTGGGGCTTCTTCTCAGTGTCTCTGATATAGGGTTTCACTGTCCCGGGAAAGTCTCTGCTAACACCCTGCAGAGCGCTGTGCCCAATATACAGAAACGTCTTGCGGTATCCCCTACAGGGAAAGTGCCAGGAGGGAAAAGTGAGGATTATGTTTAGACTTTCTCGGAACTGCTTCAAATCAACTGGATATCTTTGTGCTGTAAATCTCGCAACAGCCAAACGCAAAAGCAGCAAACATCTCGCTGTATGTCCCACATCCAAAGTGCCAAGAGAGTAATGTAGAGCTTGCTCTCCCTGTCTTTGAGTACTGTTTGCACTGTCCCGATTACCTCTTTGCTAACATTCTCTTCAGAGCTGCAGTGAAACCAGGAACCACGTGGAGAAGGCACCAACTCTGAAAGTGCCTGGAAGGAACGTTGGGGCTTCTTCTCAGTGTCTCTGATATAGGGTTTCACTGTCCCGGGAAAGTCTCTCCTAACAGCCTGCAGAGCGCTGTGCCCAATATACAGAAACGTCTTGCGGTATCCCCTACAGGGAAAGTGCCAGGAGGGAAAAGTGAGGATTATGTTTAGACTTTCTCGGAACTGCTTCAAATCAACTAGATATCTTTGTGCTGTAAACCTCCCAACAGCCAAATGTAAAAGCAGCAAACATCTCGCTGTATGTCCCACATCCAAAGTGCCAAGAGAGAGCTTGCTCTCCCTGTCTTTGAGTACTGTTTGCACTGTCCCGATTACCTCTTTGCTAACATTCTCTTCAGAGCTGCAGTGAAACCAGGAACCACGTGGAGAAGGCACCCACACTGAAAGTGCCTGGAAGGAACGTTGGGGCTTCTTCTCAGTGTCTCTGATATAGGGTTTCACTGTCCCGGGAAAGTCTCTGCTAACACCCTGCAGAGCGCTGTGCCCAATATACAGAAACGTCTTGCGGTATCTCCTACAGGGAAAGTGCCGGGAGGGAAAAGTGAGGATTATGTTTAGACTTTCTCGGAACTGCTTCAAATCAACTGGATATCTTTGTGCTGTAAATCTCCCAACAGCCAAACGCAAAAGCAGCAAACATCTCGCTGTATGTCCCACATCCAAAGTGCCAAGAGAGTAATGTAGAGCTTGCTCTCCCTGTCTTTGAGTACTGTTTGCACTGTCCCGATTACCTCTTTGCTAACATTCTCTTCAGAGCTGCAGTGAAACCAGGAACCACGTGGAGAAGGCACCCACACTGAAAGTGCCTGGAATGAACGTTGGGGCTTCTTCTCAGTGTCTCTGATATAGGGTTTCACTGTCCCGGGAAAGTCTCTGCTAACACCCTGCAGAGCGCTGTGCCCAATATACAGAAACGTCTTGCAGTATCTCCTACAGGGAAAGTGCCAGGAGGGAAAAGTGAGGATTATGCTTAGACTTTCTCGGAACTGCTTCAAATCAACTAGATATCTTTGTGCTGTAAATCTCCCAACAGCCAAACGTAAAAGCAGCAAACATCTCGCTGTATGTCCCACATCCAAAGTGCCAAGAGAGAGCTTGCTCTCCCTTTCTTTGAGTACTGTTTGCACTGTCCCGATTACCTCTTTGCTAACATTCTCTTCAGAGCTGCAGTGAAACCAGGAACCACGTGAAGAAGGCACCCACACTGAAAATGCCTGGAAGGAACGTTGGGGCTTCTTCTCAGTGTCTCTGATATAGGGTTTCACTGTCCCGGGAAAGTCTCTGCTAACAGCCTGCAGAGCTCTGTGCCCAATATACAGAAACGTCTTGCGGTATCTCCTACAGGGAAAGTGCCAGGAGGGAAAAGTGAGGATTATGCTTAGACTTTCTCGGAACTGCTTCAAATCAACTGGATATCTTTGTGCTGTAAATCTCCCAACAGCCAAACGCAAAAGCAGCAAACATCTCGCTGTATGTCCCACATCCAAAGTGCCAAGAGAGTAATGTAGAGCTTGCTCTCCCTGTCTTTGAGTACTGTTTGCACTGTCCCGATTACCTCTTTGCTAACATTCTCTTCAGAGCTGCAGTGAAACCAGGAACCACGTGGAGAAGGCACCCACACTGAAAATGCCTGGAAGGAACCATGGGGCTTCTTCTCAGTGTCTCTGATATAGGGTTTCACTGTCCCGGGAAAGTCTCTCCTAACAGCCTGCAGAGCGCTGTGCCCAATATACAGAAACGTCTTGCGGTATCCCCTACAGGGAAAGTGCCAGGAGGGAAAAGTGAGGATTATGTTTAGACTTTCTCGGAACTGCTTCAAATCAACTAGATATCTTTGTGCTGTAAATCTCCCAACAGCCAAATGTAAAAGCAGCAAACATCTCGCTGTATGTTCCACATCCAAAGTGCCAAGAGAGAGCTTGCTCTCCCTGTCTTTGAGTACTGTTTGCACTGTCCCGATTACCTCTTTGCTAACATTCTCTTCAGAGCTGCAGTGAAACCAGGAACCACGTGGAGAAGGCACCAACTCTGAAAGTGCCTGGAATGAACGTTGGGGCTTCTTCTCAGTGTCTCTGATATAGGGTTTCACTGTCCCGGGAAAGTCTCTGCTAACACCCTGCAGAGCGCTGTGCCCAATATACAGAAACGTCTTGCGGTATCCCCTACAGGGAAAGTGCCAGGAGGGAAAAGTGAGGATTATGTTTAGACTTTCTCGGAACTGCTTCAAATCAACTAGATATCTTTGTGCTGTAAATCTCCCAACAGCCAAATGTAAAAGCAGCAAACATCTCGCTGTATGTCCCACATCCAAAGTGCCAAGAGAGAGCTTGCTCTCCCTGTCTTTGAGTACTGTTTGCACTGTCCCGATTACCTCTTTGCTAACATTCTCTTCAGAGCTGCAGTGAAACCAGGAACCACGTGGAGAAGGCACCCACACTGAAAGTGCCTGGAATGAACGTTGGGACTTCTTCTCAGTGTCTCTGATATAGGGTTTCACTGTCCCGGGAAAGTCTCTGCTAACACCCTGCAGAGCGCTGTGCCCAATATACAGAAACGTCTTCCAGTATCTCCTACAAGGAAAGTGCCAGGAGGGAAAAGTGAGGATTATGCTTAGACTTTCTCGGAACTGCTTCAAATCAACTAGATATCTTTGTGCTGTAAATCTCCCAACAGCCAAACGTAAAAGCAGCAAACATCTCGCTGTATGTCCCACATCCAAAGTGCCAAGAGAGAGCTTGCTCTCCCTTTCTTTGAGTACTGTTTGCACTGTCCCGATTACCTCTTTGCTAACATTCTCTTCAGAGCTGCAGTGAAACCAGGAACCACGTGAAGAAGGCACCCACACTGAAAATGCCTGGAAGGAACGTTGGGGCTTCTTCTCAGTGTCTCTGATATAGGGTTTCACTGTCCCGGGAAAGTCTCTGCTAACAGCCTGCAGAGCTCTGTGCCCAATATACAGAAACGTCTTGCGGTATCTCCTACAGGGAAAGTGCCAGGAGGGAAAAGTGAGGATTATGCTTAGACTTTCTCGGAACTGCTTCAAATCAACTGGATATCTTTGTGCTGTAAATCTCCCAACAGCCAAACGCAAAAGCAGCAAACATCTCGCTGTATGTCCCACATCCAAAGTGCCAAGAGAGTAATGTAGAGCTTGCTCTCCCTGTCTTTGAGTACTGTTTGCACTGTCCCGATTACCTCTTTGCTAACATTCTCTTCAGAGCTGCAGTGAAACCAGGAACCACGTGGAGAAGGCACCCACACTGAAAATGCCTGGAAGGAACCATGGGGCTTCTTCTCAGTGTCTCTGATATAGGGTTTCACTGTCCCGGGAAAGTCTCTCCTAACAGCCTGCAGAGCGCTGTGCCCAATATACAGAAACGTCTTGCGGTATCCCCTACAGGGAAAGTGCCAGGAGGGAAAAGTGAGGATTATGTTTAGACTTTCTCGGAACTGCTTCAAATCAACTAGATATCTTTGTGCTGTAAATCTCCCAACAGCCAAATGTAAAAGCAGCAAACATCTCGCTGTATGTTCCACATCCAAAGTGCCAAGAGAGAGCTTGCTCTCCCTGTCTTTGAGTACTGTTTGCACTGTCCCGATTACCTCTTTGCTAACATTCTCTTCAGAGCTGCAGTGAAACCAGGAACCACGTGGAGAAGGCACCAACTCTGAAAGTGCCTGGAATGAACGTTGGGACTTCTTCTCAGTGTCTCTGATATAGGGTTTCACTGTCCCGGGAAAGTCTCTGCTAACACCCTGCAGAGCGCTGTGCCCAATATACAGAAACGTCTTGCGGTATCCCCTACAGGGAAAGTGCCAGGAGGGAAAAGTGAGGATTATGTTTAGACTTTCTCGGAACTGCTTCAAATCAACTAGATATCTTTGTGCTGTAAATCTCCCAACAGCCAAATGTAAAAGCAGCAAACATCTCGCTGTATGTCCCACATCCAAAGTGCCAAGAGAGAGCTTGCTCTCCCTGTCTTTGAGTACTGTTTGCACTGTCCCGATTACCTCTTTGCTAACATTCTCTTCAGAGCTGCAGTGAAACCAGGAACCACGTGGAGAAGGCACCCACACTGAAAGTGCCTGGAAGGAACGTTGGGGCTTCTTCTCAGTGTCTCTGATATAGGGTTTCACTGTCCCGGGAAAGTCTCTGCTAACACCCTGCAGAGCGCTGTGCCCAATATACAGAAACGTCTTGCGGTATCTCGTACAGGGAAAGTGCCAGGAGGGAAAAGTGAGGATTATGCTTAGACTTTCTCGGAACTGCTTCAAATCAACTAGATATCTTTGTGCTGTAAATCTCCCAACAGCCAAACGTAAAAGCAGCAAACATCTCGCTGTATGTCCCACATCCAAAGTGCCAAGAGAGAGCTTGCTCTCCCTGTCTTTCAGTACTGTTTGCACTGTCCCGATTACCTCTTTGCTAACATTCTCTTCAGAGCTGCACTGAAACCAGGAACCACGTGGAGAAGGCACCAACTCTGAAAGTGCCTGGAATGAACGTTGGGACTTCTTCTCAGTGTCTCTGATATAGGGTTTCACTGTCCCGGGAAAGTCTCTCCTAACAGCCTGCAGAGCGCTGTGCCCAATATACAGAAACGTCTTGCGGTATCCCCTACAGGGAAAGTGCCAGGAGGGAAAAGTGAGGATTATGTTTAGACTTTCTCGGAACTGCTTCAAATCAACTAGATATCTTTGTGCTGTAAACCTACCAACAGCCAAATGTAAAAGCAGCAAACATCTCGCTGTATGTCCCACATCCAAAGTGCCAAGAGAGAGCTTGCTCTCCCTGTCTTTGAGTACTGTTTGCACTGTCCCGATTACCTCTTTGCTAACATTCTCTTCAGAGCTGCAGTGAAACCAGGAACCACGTGGAGAAGGCACCCACACTGAAAGTGCCTGGAAGGAACGTTGGGGCTTCTTCTCAGTGTCTCTGATATAGGGTTTCACTGTCCCGGGAAAGTCTCTGCTAACAGCCTGCAGAGCGCTGTGCCCAATATACAGAAACGTCTTGCGGTATCCCCTACAGGGAAAGTGCCAGGAGGGAAAAGTGAGGATTATGTTTAGACTTTCTCTGAACTGCTTCAAATCAACTGGATATCTTTGTGCTGTAAATCTCCCAACAGCCAAATGTAAAAGCAGCAAACATCTCGCTGTATGTCCCACATCCAAAGTGCCAAGAGAGAGCTTGCTCTCCCTGTCTTTGAGTACTGTTTGCACTGTCCCGATTACCTCTTTGCTAACATTCTCTTCAGAGCTGCAGTGAAACCAGGAACCACGTGGAGAAGGCACCCACACTGAAAATGCCTGGAAGGAACCATGGGGCTTCTTCTCAGTGTCTCTGATATAGGGTTTCACTGTCCCGGGAAAGTCTCTCCTAACAGCCTGCAGAGCGCTGTGCCCAATATACAGAAACGTCTTGCGGTATCCCCTACAGGGAAAGTGCCAGGAGGGAAAAGTGAGGATTATGTTTAGACTTTCTCGGAACTGCTTCAAATCAACTAGATATCTTTGTGCTGTAAATCTCCCAACAGCCAAATGTAAAAGCAGCAAACATCTCGCTGTATGTTCCACATCCAAAGTGCCAAGAGAGAGCTTGCTCTCCCTGTCTTTGAGTACTGTTTGCACTGTCCTGATTACCTCTTTGCTAACATTCTCTTCAGAGCTGCAGTGAAACCAGGAACCACGTGGAGAAGGCACCAACTCTGAAAGTGCCTGGAATGAACGTTGGGGCTTCTTCTCAGTGTCTCTGATATAGGGTTTCACTGTCCCGGGAAAGTCTCTGCTAACACCCTGCAGAGCGCTGTGCCCAATATACAGAAACGTCTTGCGGTATCCCCTACAGGGAAAGTGCCAGGAGGGAAAAGTGAGGATTATGTTTAGACTTTCTCGGAACTGCTTCAAATCAACTAGATATCTTTGTGCTGTAAATCTCCCAACAGCCAAATGTAAAAGCAGCAAACATCTCGCTGTATGTCCCACATCCAAAGTGCCAAGAGAGAGCTTGCTCTCCCTGTCTTTGAGTACTGTTTGCACTGTCCCGATTACCTCTTTGCTAACATTCTCTTCAGAGCTGCAGTGAAACCAGGAACCACGTGGAGAAGGCACCAACTCTGAAAGTGCCTGGAATGAACGTTGGGACTTCTTCTCAGTGTCTCTGATATAGGGTTTCACTGTCCCGGGAAAGTCTCTGCTAACAGCCTGCAGAGCGCTGTGCCCAATATACAGAAACGTCTTCCAGTATCTCCTACAAGGAAAGTGCCAGGAGGGAAAAGTGAGGATTATGCTTAGACTTTCTCGGAACTGCTTCAAATCAACTAGATATCTTTGTGCTGTAAATCTCCCAACAGCCAAATGTAAAAGCAGCAAACATCTCGCTGTATGTCCCACATCCAAAGTGCCAAGAGAGAGCTTGCTCTCCCTGTCTTTGAGTACTGTTTGCACTGTCCCGATTACCTCTTTGCTAACATTCTCTTCAGAGCTGCAGTGAAACCAGGAACCACGTGGAGAAGGCACCCACACTGAAAGTGCCTGGAAGGAACGTTGGGGCTTCTTCTCAGTGTCTCTGATATAGGGTTTCACTGTCCCGGGAAAGTCTCTGCTAACACCCTGCAGAGCGCTGTGCCCAATATACAGAAACGTCTTGCGGTATCCCCTACAGGGAAAGTGCCAGGAGGGAAAAGTGAGGATTATGCTTAGACTTTCTCGGAACTGCTTCAAATCAACTAGATATCTTTGTGCTGTAAATCTCCCAACAGCCAAACGTAAAAGCAGCAAACATCTCGCTGTATGTCCCACATCCAAAGTGCCAAGAGAGAGCTTGCTCTCCCTGTCTTTCAGTACTGTTTGCACTGTCCCGATTACCTCTTTGCTAACATTCTCTTCAGAGCTGCACTGAAACCAGGAACCACGTGGAGAAGGCACCAACTCTGAAAGTGCCTGGAATGAACGTTGGGACTTCTTCTCAGTGTCTCTGATATAGGGTTTCACTGTCCCGGGAAAGTCTCTCCTAACAGCCTGCAGAGCGCTGTGCCCAATATACAGAAACGTCTTGCGGTATCCCCTACAGGGAAAGTGCCAGGAGGGAAAAGTGAGGATTATGTTTAGACTTTCTCGGAACTGCTTCAAATCAACTAGATATCTTTGTGCTGTAAACCTACCAACAGCCAAATGTAAAAGCAGCAAACATCTCGCTGTATGTCCCACATCCAAAGTGCCAAGAGAGAGCTTGCTCTCCCTGTCTTTGAGTACTGTTTGCACTGTCCCGATTACCTCTTTGCTAACATTCTCTTCAGAGCTGCAGTGAAACCAGGAACCACGTGGAGAAGGCACCCACACTGAAAGTGCCTGGAAGGAACGTTGGGGCTTCTTCTCAGTGTCTCTGATATAGGGTTTCACTGTCCCGGGAAAGTCTCTGCTAACACCCTGCAGAGCGCTGTGCCCAATATACAGAAATGTCTTGCGGTATCCCCTACAGGGAAAGTGCCAGGAGGGAAAAGTGAGGATTATGTTTAGACTTTCTCTGAACTGCTTCAAATCAACTGGATATCTTTGTGCTGTAAATCTCCCAACAGCCAAATGTAAAAGCAGCAAACATCTCGCTGTATGTCCCACATCCAAAGTGCCAAGAGAGAGCTTGCTCTCCCTGTCTTTGAGTACTGTTTGCACTGTCCCGATTACCTCTTTGCTAACATTCTCTTCAGAGCTGCAGTGAAACCAGGAACCACGTGGAGAAGGCACCCACACTGAAAGTGCCTGGAAGGAACGTTGGGGCTTCTTCTCAGTGTCTCTGATATAGGGTTTCACTGTCCCGGGAAAGTCTCTGCTAACACCCTGCAGAGCGCTGTGCCCAATATACAGAAACGTCTTGCGGTATCTCCTACAGGGAAAGTGCCAGGAGGGAAAAGTGAGGATTATGCTTAGACTTTCTCGGAACTGCTTCAAATCAACTAGATATCTTTGTGCTGTAAATCTCCCAACAGCCAAATGTAAAAGCAGCAAACATCTCGCTGTATGTCCCACATCCAAAGTGCCAAGAGAGTAATGTAGAGCTTGCTCTCCCTGTCTTTGAGTACTGTTTGCACTGTCCCGATTACCTCTTTGCTAACATTCTCTTCAGAGCTGCAGTGAAACCAGGAACCACGTGGAGAAGGCACCAACTCTGAAAGTGCCTGGAATGAACGTTGGGACTTCTTCTCAGTGTCTCTGATATAGGGTTTCACTGTCCCGGGAAAGTCTCTGCTAACAGCCTGCAGAGCGCTGTGCCCAATATACAGAAACGTCTTGCAGTATCTCCTACAGGGAAAGTGCCAGGAATGAAAAGTGAGGATTATGCTTAGACTTTCTCGGAACTGCTTCAAATCAACTAGATATCTTTGTGCTGTAAATCTCCCAACAGCCAAACGCAAAAGCAGCAAACATCTCGCTGTATGTCCCACATCCAAAGTGCCAAGAGAGAGCTTGCTCTCCCTGTCTTTGAGTACTGTTTGCACTGTCCCGATTACCTCTTTGCTAACATTCTCTTCAGAGCTGCACTGAAACCAGGAACCACGTGGAGAAGGCACCCACACTGAAAGTGCCTGGAAGGAACGTTGGGGCTTCTTCTCAGTGTCTCTGATATAGGGTTTCACTGTCCCGGGAAAGTCTCTGCTAACACCCTGCAGAGCGCTGTGCCCAATATACAGAAACGTCTTGCGGTATCCCCTACAGGGAAAGTGCCAGGAGGGAAAAGTGAGGATTATGTTTAGACTTTCTCGGAACTGCTTCAAATCAACTGGATATCTTTGTGCTGTAAATCTCCCAACAGCCAAACGCAAAAGCAGCAAACATCTCGCTGTATGTCCCACATCCAAAGTGCCAAGAGAGTAATGTAGAGCTTGCTCTCCCTGTCTTTGAGTACTGTTTGCACTGTCCCGATTACCTCTTTGCTAACATTCTCTTCAGAGCTGCAGTGAAACCAGGAACCACGTGGAGAAGACACCCACACTGAAAATGCCTGGAAGGAACCATGGGGCTTCTTCTCAGTGTCTCTGATATAGGGTTTCACTGTCCCGGGAAAGTCTCTCCTAACAGCCTGCAGAGCGCTGTGCCCAATATACAGAAACGTCTTGCGGTATCTCCTACAGGGAAAGTGCCAGGAGGGAAAAGTGAGGATTATGTTTAGACTTTCTCGGAACTGCTTCAAATCAACTAGATATCTTTGTGCTGTAAATCTCCCAACAGCCAAATGTAAAAGCAGCAAACATCTCGCTGTATGTTCCACATCCAAAGTGCCAAGAGAGAGCTTGCTCTCCCTGTCTTTCAGTACTGTTTGCACTGTCCCGATTACCTCTTTGCTAACATTCTCTTCAGAGCTGCAGTGAAACCAGGAACCACGTGGAGAAGGCACCCACACTGAAAATGCCTGGAAGGAACCATGGGGCTTCTTCTCAGTGTCTCTGATATAGGGTTTCACTGTCCCGGGAAAGTCTCTCCTAACAGCCTGCAGAGCGCTGTGCCCAATATACAGAAACGTCTTGCGGTATCTCCTACAGGGAAAGTGCCAGGAGGGAAAAGTGAGGATTATGTTTAGACTTTCTCGGAACTGCTTCAAATCAACTAGATATCTTTGTGCTGTAAATCTCCCAACAGCCAAATGTAAAAGCAGCAAACATCTCGCTGTATGTTCCACATCCAAAGTGCCAAGAGAGAGCTTGCTCTCCCTGTCTTTCAGTACTGTTTGCACTGTCCCGATTACCTCTTTGCTAACATTCTCTTCAGAGCTGCAGTGAAACCAGGAACCACGTGAAGAAGGCACCCACACTGAAAATGCCTGGAAGGAACGTTGGGGCTTCTTCTCAGTGTCTCTGATATAGGGTTTCACTGTCCCGGGAAAGTCTCTGCTAACAGCCTGCAGAGCGCTGTGCCCAATATACAGAAACGTCTTGCGGTATCCCCTACAGGGAAAGTGCCAGGAGGGAAAAGTGAGGATTATGTTTAGACTTTCTCTGAACTGCTTCAAATCAACTGGATATCTTTGTGCTGTAAATCTCCCAACAGCCAAATGTAAAAGCAGCAAACATCTCGCTGTATGTCCCACATCCAAAGTGCCAAGAGAGAGCTTGCTCTCCCTGTCTTTGAGTACTGTTTGCACTGTCCCGATTACCTCTTTGCTAACATTCTCTTCAGAGCTGCACTGAAACCAGGAACCACGTGGAGAAGGCACCAACTCTGAAAGTGCCTGGAATGAACGTTGGGACTTCTTCTCAGTGTCTCTGATATAGGGTTTCACTGTCCCGGGAAAGTCTCTGCTAACACCCTGCAGAGCGCTGTGCCCAATATACAGAAACGTCTTGCGGTATCTCCTACAGGGAAAGTGCCAGGAGGGAAAAGTGAGGATTATGTTTAGACATTCTCGGAACTGCTTCAAATCAACTAGATATCTTTGTGCTGTAAACCTCCCAACAGCCAAATGTAAAAGCAGCAAACATCTCGCTTTATGTTCCACATCAAAAGTGCCAAGAGAGAGCTTGCTCTCCCTGTCTTTGAGTACTGTTTGCACTGTCCCGATTACCTCTTTGCTAACATTCTCTTCAGAGCTGCAGTGAAACCAGGAACCACGTGGAGAAGGCACCCACACTGAAAGTGCCTGGAAGGAACCTTGGGGCTTCTTCTCAGTGTCTCTGATATAGGGTTTCACTGTCCCGGGAAAGTCTCTGCTAACAGCCTGCAGAGCGCTGTGCCCAATATACAGAAACGTCTTGCGGTATCCCCTACAGGGAAAGTGCCAGGAGGGAAAAGTGAGGATTATGTTTAGACTTTCTCTGAACTGCTTCAAATCAACTGGATATCTTTGTGCTGTAAATCTCCCAACAGCCAAACGCAAAAGCAGCAAACATCTCGCTGTATGTCCCACATCCAAAGTGCCAAGAGAGTAATGTAGAGCTTGCTCTCCCTGTCTTTGAGTACTGTTTGCACTGTCCCGATTACCTCTTTGCTAACATTCTCTTCAGAGCTGCAGTGAAACCAGGAACCACGTGGAGAAGGCACCAACTCTGAAAGTGCCTGGAATGAACGTTGGGACTTCTTCTCAGTGTCTCTGATATAGGGTTTCACTGTCCCGGGAAAGTCTCTGCTAACAGCCTGCAGAGCGCTGTGCCCAATATACAGAAACGTCTTGCGGTATCTCCTACAGGGAAAGTGCCAGGAGGGAAAAGTGAGGATTATGCTTAGACTTTCTCGGAACTGCTTCAAATCAACTGGATATCTTTGTGCTGTAAATCTCCCAACAGCCAAACGTAAAAGCAGCAAACATCTCGCTGTATGTTCCACATCCAAAGTGCCAAGAGAGAGCTTGCTCTCCCTGTCTTTGAGTACTGTTTGCACTGTCCCGATTACCTCTTTGCTAACATTCTCTTCAGAGCTGCACTGAAACCAGGAACCACGTGGAGAAGGCACCAACTCTGAAAGTGCCTGGAATGAACGTTGGGATTCTTCTCAGTGTCTCTGATATAGGGTTTCACTGTCCCGGGAAAGTCTCTCCTAACAGCCTGCAGAGCGCTGTGCCCAATATACAGAAACGTCTTGCGGTATCCCCTACAGGGAAAGTGCCAGGAGGGAAAAGTGAGGATTATGTTTAGACTTTCTCGGAACTGCTTCAAATCAACTAGATATCTTTGTGCTGTAAACCTCCCAACAGCCAAATGTAAAAGCAGCAAACATCTCGCTGTATGTCCCACATCCAAAGTGCCAAGAGAGAGCTTGCTCTCCCTGTCTTTGAGTACTGTTTGCACTGTCCCGATTACCTCTTTGCTAACATTCTCTTCAGAGCTGCAGTGAAACCAGGAACCACGTGGAGAAGGCACCCACACTGAAAGTGCCTGGAAGGAACGTTGGGGCTTCTTCTCAGTGTCTCTGATATAGGGTTTCACTGTCCCGGGAAAGTCTCTGCTAACAGCCTGCAGAGCGCTGTGCCCAATATACAGAAACGTCTTGCGGTATCCCCTACAGGGAAAGTGCCAGGAGGGAAAAGTGAGGATTATGTTTAGACTTTCTCTGAACTGCTTCAAATCAACTGGATATCTTTGTGCTGTAAATCTCCCAACAGCCAAACGCAAAAGCAGCAAACATCTCGCTGTATGTCCCACATCCAAAGTGCCAAGAGAGTAATGTAGAGCTTGCTCTCCCTGTCTTTGAGTACTGTTTGCACTGTCCCGATTACCTCTTTGCTAACATTCTCTTCAGAGCTGCAGTGAAACCAGGAACCACGTGGAGAAGGCACCAACTCTGAAAGTGCCTGGAATGAACGTTGGGACTTCTTCTCAGTGTCTCTGATATAGGGTTTCACTGTCCCGGGAAAGTCTCTGCTAACAGCCTGCAGAGCGCTGTGCCCAATATACAGAAACGTCTTGCGGTATCTCCTACAGGGAAAGTGCCAGGAGGGAAAAGTGAGGATTATGCTTAGACTTTCTCGGAACTGCTTCAAATCAACTGGATATCTTTGTGCTGTAAATCTCCCAACAGCCAAACGTAAAAGCAGCAAACATCTCGCTGTATGTTCCACATCCAAAGTGCCAAGAGAGAGCTTGCTCTCCCTGTCTTTGAGTACTGTTTGCACTGTCCCGATTACCTCTTTGCTAACATTCTCTTCAGAGCTGCACTGAAACCAGGAACCACGTGGAGAAGGCACCAACTCTGAAAGTGCCTGGAATGAACGTTGGGATTCTTCTCAGTGTCTCTGATATAGGGTTTCACTGTCCCGGGAAAGTCTCTCCTAACAGCCTGCAGAGCGCTGTGCCCAATATACAGAAACGTCTTGCGGTATCCCCTACAGGGAAAGTGCCAGGAGGGAAAAGTGAGGATTATGTTTAGACTTTCTCGGAACTGCTTCAAATCAACTAGATATCTTTGTGCTGTAAACCTCCCAACAGCCAAATGTAAAAGCAGCAAACATCTCGCTGTATGTCCCACATCCAAAGTGCCAAGAGAGAGCTTGCTCTCCCTGTCTTTGAGTACTGTTTGCACTGTCCCGATTACCTCTTTGCTAACATTCTCTTCAGAGCTGCAGTGAAACCAGGAACCACGTGGAGAAGGCACCCACACTGAAAGTGCCTGGAAGGAACGTTGGGGCTTCTTCTCAGTGTCTCTGATATAGGGTTTCACTGTCCCGGGAAAGTCTCTGCTAACACCCTGCAGAGCGCTGTGCCCAATATACAGAAACGTCTTGCGGTATCCCCTACAGGGAAAGTGCCAGGAGGGAAAAGTGAGGATTATGTTTAGACTTTCTCGGAACTGCTTCAAATCAACTGGATATCTTTGTGCTGTAAATCTCCCAACAGCCAAATGTAAAAGCAGCAAACATCTCGCTGTATGTCCCACATCCAAAGTGCCAAGAGAGTAATGTAGAGCTTGCTCTCCCTGTCTTTGAGTACTGTTTGCACTGTCCCGATTACCTCTTTGCTAACATTCTCTTCAGAGCTGCAGTGAAACCAGGAACCACGTGGAGAAGGCACCCACACTGAAAATGCCTGGAAGGAACCATGGGGCTTCTTCTCAGTGTCTCTGATATAGGGTTTCACTGTCCCGGGAAAGTCTCTGCTAACAGCCTGCAGAGCGCTGTGCCCAATATACAGAAACGTCTTGCGGTATCTCCTACAGGGAAAGTGCCAGGAGGGAAAAGTGAGGATTATGTTTAGACTTTCTCGGAACTGCTTCAAATCAACTAGATATCTTTGTGCTGTAAATCTCCCAACAGCCAAATGTAAAAGCAGCAAACATCTCGCTGTATGTTCCACATCCAAAGTGCCAAGAGAGAGCTTGCTCTCCCTGTCTTTGAGTACTGTTTGCACTGTCCCGATTACCTCTTTGCTAACATTCTCTTCAGAGCTGCAGTGAAACCAGGAACCACGTGAAGAAGGCACCCACACTGAAAATGCCTGGAAGGAACGTTGGGGCTTCTTCTCAGTGTCTCTGATATAGGGTTTCACTGTCCCGGGAAAGTCTCTGCTAACAGCCTGCAGAGCGCTGTGCCCAATATACAGAAACGTCTTGCGGTATCCCCTACAGGGAAAGTGCCAGGAGGGAAAAGTGAGGATTATGTTTAGACTTTCTCTGAACTGCTTCAAATCAACTGGATATCTTTGTGCTGTAAATCTCCCAACAGCCAAATGTAAAAGCAGCAAACATCTCGCTGTATGTCCCACATCCAAAGTGCCAAGAGAGAGCTTGCTCTCCCTGTCTTTGAGTACTGTTTGCACTGTCCCGATTACCTCTTTGCTAACATTCTCTTCAGAGCTGCAGTGAAACCAGGAACCACGTGGAGAAGGCACCCACACTGAAAGTGCCTGGAAGGAACGTTGGGGCTTCTTCTCAGTGTCTCTGATATAGGGTTTCACTGTCCCGGGAAAGTCTCTGCTAACACCCTGCAGAGCGCTGTGCCCAATATACAGAAACGTCTTGCGGTATCTCCTACAGGGAAAGTGCCAGGAGGGAAAAGTGAGGATTATGCTTAGACTTTCTCGGAACTGCTTCAAATCAACTAGATATCTTTGTGCTGTAAATCTCCCAACAGCCAAACGTAAAAGCAGCAAACATCTCGCTGTATGTCCCACATCCAAAGTGCCAAGAGAGAGCTTGCTCTCCCTGTCTTTCAGTACTGTTTGCACTGTCCCGATTACCTCTTTGCTAACATTCTCTTCAGAGCTGCACTGAAACCAGGAACCACGTGGAGAAGGCACCAACTCTGAAAGTGCCTGGAAGGAACGTTGGGACTTCTTCTCAGTGTCTCTGATATAGGGTTTCACTGTCCTGGGAAAGTCTCTCCTAACAGCCTGCAGAGCGCTGTGCCCAATATACAGAAACGTCTTGCGGTATCCCCTACAGGGAAAGTGCCAGGAGGGAAAAGTGAGGATTATGTTTAGACTTTCTCGGAACTGCTTCAAATCAACTAGATATCTTTGTGCTGTAAACCTCCCAACAGCCAAATGTAAAAGCAGCAAACATCTCGCTGTATGTCCCACATCCAAAGTGCCAAGAGAGAGCTTGCTCTCCCTGTCTTTGAGTACTGTTTGCACTGTCCCGATTACCTCTTTGCTAACATTCTCTTCAGAGCTGCAGTGAAACCAGGAACCACGTGGAGAAGGCACCCACACTGAAAATGCCTGGAAGGAACGTTGGGGCTTCTTCTCAGTGTCTCTGATATAGGGTTTCACTGTCCCGGGAAAGTCTCTGCTAACACCCTGCAGAGCGCTGTGCCCAATATACAGAAACGTCTTGCGGTATCCCCTACAGGGAAAGTGCCAGGAGGGAAAAGTGAGGATTATGTTTAGACTTTCTCGGAACTGCTTCAAATCAACTAGATATCTTTGTGCTGTAAATCTCCCAACAGCCAAATGTAAAAGCAGCAAACATCTCGCTGTATGTTCCACATCCAAAGTGCCAAGAGAGAGCTTGCTCTCCCTGTCTTTCAGTACTGTTTGCACTGTCCCGATTACCTCTTTGCTAACATTCTCTTCAGAGCTGCAGTGAAACCAGGAACCACGTGAAGAAGGCACCCACACTGAAAATGCCTGGAAGGAACGTTGGGGCTTCTTCTCAGTGTCTCTGATATAGGGTTTCACTGTCCCGGGAAAGTCTCTGCTAACACCCTGCAGAGCGCTGTGCCCAATATACAGAAACGTCTTGCGGTATCCCCTACAGGGAAAGTGCCAGGAGGGAAAAGTGAGGATTATGTTTAGACTTTCTCTGAACTGCTTCAAATCAACTGGATATCTTTGTGCTGTAAATCTCCCAACAGCCAAATGTAAAAGCAGCAAACATCTCGCTGTATGTCCCACATCCAAAGTGCCAAGAGAGAGCTTGCTCTCCCTGTCTTTGAGTACTGTTTGCACTGTCCCGATTACCTCTTTGCTAACATTCTCTTCAGAGCTGCAGTGAAACCAGGAACCACGTGGAGAAGGCACCCACACTGAAAGTGCCTGGAAGGAACGTTGGGGCTTCTTCTCAGTGTCTCTGATATAGGGTTTCACTGTCCCGGGAAAGTCTCTGCTAACACCCTGCAGAGCGCTGTGCCCAATATACAGAAACGTCTTGCGGTATCTCCTACAGGGAAAGTGCCAGGAGGGAAAAGTGAGGATTATGCTTAGACTTTCTCAGAACTGCTTCAAATCAACTAGATATCTTTGTGCTGTAAATCTCCCAACAGCCAAACGTAAAAGCAGCAAACATCTCGCTGTATGTCCCACATCCAAATTGCCAAGAGAGAGCTTGCTCTCCCTGTCTTTCAGTACTGTTTGCACTGTCCCGATTACCTCTTTGCTAACATTCTCTTCAGAGCTGCACTGAAACCAGGAACCACGTGGAGAAGGCACCAACTCTGAAAGTGCCTGGAATGAACGTTGGGACTTCTTCTCAGTGTCTCTGATATAGGGTTTCACTGTCCTGGGAAAGTCTCTCCTAACAGCCTGCAGAGCGCTGTGCCCAATATACAGAAACGTCTTGCGGTATCCCCTACAGGGAAAGTGCCAGGAGGGAAAAGTGAGGATTATGTTTAGACTTTCTCGGAACTGCTTCAAATCAACTAGATATCTTTGTGCTGTAAATCTCCCAACAGCCAAACGTAAAAGCAGCAAACATCTCGCTGTATGTCCCACATCCAAAGTGCCAAGAGAGAGCTTGCTCTCCCTGTCTTTGAGTACTGTTTGCACTGTCCCGATTACCTCTTTGCTAACATTCTCTTCAGAGCTGCACTGAAACCAGGAACCACGTGGAGAAGGCACCAACTCTGAAAGTGCCTGGAATGAACGTTGGGCCTTCTTCTCAGTGTCTCTGATATAGGGTTTCACTGTCCCGGGAAAGTCTCTCCTAACAGCCTGCAGAGCGCTGTGCCCAATATACAGAAACGTCTTGCGGTATCCCCTACAGGGAAAGTGCCAGGAGGGAAAAGTGAGGATTATGTTTAGACTTTCTCGGAACTGCTTCAAATCAACTAGATATCTTTGTGCTGTAAACCTCCCAACAGCCAAATGTAAAAGCAGCAAACATCTCGCTGTATGTCCCACATCCAAAGTGCCAAGAGAGAGCTTGCTCTCCCTGTCTTTGAGTACTGTTTGCACTGTCCCGATTACCTCTTTGCTAACATTCTCTTCAGAGCTGCAGTGAAACCAGGAACCACGTGAAGAAGGCACCCACACTGAAAGTGCCTGGAAGGAACGTTGGGGCTTCTTCTCAGTGTCTCTGATATAGGGTTTCACTGTCCCGGGAAAGTCTCTGCTAACACCCTGCAGAGCGCTGTGCCCAATATACAGAAACGTCTTGCGGTATCCCCTACAGGGAAAGTGCCAGGAGGGAAAAGTGAGGATTATGTTTAGACTTTCTCGGAACTGCTTCAAATCAACTAGATATCTTTGTGCTGTAAATCTCCCAACAGCCAAATGTAAAAGCAGCAAACATCTCGCTGTATGTTCCACATCCAAAGTGCCAAGAGAGAGCTTGCTCTCCCTGTCTTTCAGTACTGTTTGCACTGTCCCGATTACCTCTTTGCTAACATTCTCTTCAGAGCTGCAGTGAAACCAGGAACCACGTGAAGAAGGCACCCACACTGAAAATGCCTGGAAGGAACGTTGGGGCTTCTTCTCAGTGTCTCTGATATAGGGTTTCACTGTCCCGGGAAAGTCTCTGCTAACACCCTGCAGAGCGCTGTGCCCAATATACAGAAACGTCTTGCGGTATCCCCTACAGGGAAAGTGCCAGGAGGGAAAAGTGAGGATTATGTTTAGACTTTCTCTGAACTGCTTCAAATCAACTGGATATCTTTGTGCTGTAAATCTCCCAACAGCCAAATGTAAAAGCAGCAAACATCTCGCTGTATGTCCCACATCCAAAGTGCCAAGAGAGAGCTTGCTCTCCCTGTCTTTGAGTACTGTTTGCACTGTCCCGATTACCTCTTTGCTAACATTCTCTTCAGAGCTGCAGTGAAACCAGGAACCACGTGGAGAAGGCACCCACACTGAAAGTGCCTGGAAGGAACGTTGGGGCTTCTTCTCAGTGTCTCTGATATAGGGTTTCACTGTCCCGGGAAAGTCTCTGCTAACACCCTGCAGAGCGCTGTGCCCAATATACAGAAACGTCTTGCGGTATCTCCTACAGGGAAAGTGCCAGGAGGGAAAAGTGAGGATTATGCTTAGACTTTCTCAGAACTGCTTCAAATCAACTAGATATCTTTGTGCTGTAAATCTCCCAACAGCCAAACGTAAAAGCAGCAAACATCTCGCTGTATGTCCCACATCCAAATTGCCAAGAGAGAGCTTGCTCTCCCTGTCTTTCAGTACTGTTTGCACTGTCCCGATTACCTCTTTGCTAACATTCTCTTCAGAGCTGCACTGAAACCAGGAACCACGTGGAGAAGGCACCAACTCTGAAAGTGCCTGGAATGAACGTTGGGACTTCTTCTCAGTGTCTCTGATATAGGGTTTCACTGTCCTGGGAAAGTCTCTCCTAACAGCCTGCAGAGCGCTGTGCCCAATATACAGAAACGTCTTGCGGTATCCCCTACAGGGAAAGTGCCAGGAGGGAAAAGTGAGGATTATGTTTAGACTTTCTCGGAACTGCTTCAAATCAACTAGATATCTTTGTGCTGTAAATCTCCCAACAGCCAAACGTAAAAGCAGCAAACATCTCGCTGTATGTCCCACATCCAAAGTGCCAAGAGAGAGCTTGCTCTCCCTGTCTTTGAGTACTGTTTGCACTGTCCCGATTACCTCTTTGCTAACATTCTCTTCAGAGCTGCACTGAAACCAGGAACCACGTGGAGAAGGCACCAACTCTGAAAGTGCCTGGAATGAACGTTGGGCCTTCTTCTCAGTGTCTCTGATATAGGGTTTCACTGTCCCGGGAAAGTCTCTCCTAACAGCCTGCAGAGCGCTGTGCCCAATATACAGAAACGTCTTGCGGTATCCCCTACAGGGAAAGTGCCAGGAGGGAAAAGTGAGGATTATGTTTAGACTTTCTCGGAACTGCTTCAAATCAACTAGATATCTTTGTGCTGTAAACCTCCCAACAGCCAAATGTAAAAGCAGCAAACATCTCGCTGTATGTCCCACATCCAAAGTGCCAAGAGAGAGCTTGCTCTCCCTGTCTTTGAGTACTGTTTGCACTGTCCCGATTACCTCTTTGCTAACATTCTCTTCAGAGCTGCAGTGAAACCAGGAACCACGTGAAGAAGGCACCCACACTGAAAGTGCCTGGAAGGAACGTTGGGGCTTCTTCTCAGTGTCTCTGATATAGGGTTTCACTGTCCCGGGAAAGTCTCTGCTAACACCCTGCAGAGCGCTGTGCCCAATATACAGAAACGTCTTGCGGTATCCCCTACAGGGAAAGTGCCAGGAGGGAAAAGTGAGGATTATGTTTAGACTTTCTCGGAACTGCTTCAAATCAACTAGATATCTTTGTGCTGTAAATCTCCCAACAGCCAAATGTAAAAGCAGCAAACATCTCGCTGTATGTTCCACATCCAAAGTGCCAAGAGAGAGCTTGCTCTCCCTGTCTTTGAGTACTGTTTGCACTGTCCCGATTACCTCTTTGCTAACATTCTCTTCAGAGCTGCAGTGAAACCAGGAACCACGTGAAGAAGGCACCCACACTGAAAATGCCTGGAAGGAACGTTGGGGCTTCTTCTCAGTGTCTCTGATATAGGGTTTCACTGTCCCGGGAAAGTCTCTGCTAACACCCTGCAGAGCGCTGTGCCCAATATACAGAAACGTCTTGCGGTATCTCCTACAGGGAAAGTGCCAGGAGGGAAAAGTGAGGATTATGTTTAGACTTTCTCGGAACTGCTTCAAATCAACTGGATATCTTTGTGCTGTAAATCTCCCAACAGCCAAACGCAAAAGCAGCAAACATCTCGCTGTATGTCCCACATCCAAAGTGCCAAGAGAGTAATGTAGAGCTTGCTCTCCCTGTCTTTGAGTACTGTTTGCACTGTCCCGATTACCTCTTTGCTAACATTCTCTTCAGAGCTGCAGTGAAACCAGGAACCACGTGGAGAAGGCACCAACTCTGAAAGTGCCTGGAAGGAACGTTGGGGCTTCTTCTCAGTGTCTCTGATATAGGGTTTCACTGTCCCGGGAAAGTCTCTGCTAACACCCTGCAGAGCGCTGTGCCCAATATACAGAAACGTCTTGCGGTATCCCCTACAGGGAAAGTGCCAGGAGGGAAAAGTGAGGATTATGTTTAGACTTTCTCGGAACTGCTTCAAATCAACTAGATATCTTTGTGCTGTAAATCTCCCAACAGCCAAATGTAAAAGCAGCAAACATCTCGCTGTATGTTCCACATCCAAAGTGCCAAGAGAGAGCTTGCTCTCCCTGTCTTTCAGTACTGTTTGCACTGTCCCGATTACCTCTTTGCTAACATTCTCTTCAGAGCTGCAGTGAAACCAGGAACCACGTGAAGAAGGCACCCACACTGAAAATGCCTGGAAGGAACGTAGGGGCTTCTTCTCAGTGTCTCTGATATAGGGTTTCACTGTCCCGGGAAAGTCTCTGCTAACACCCTGCAGAGCGCTGTGCCCAATATACAGAAACGTCTTGCGGTATCCCCTACAGGGAAAGTGCCAGGAGGGAAAAGTGAGGATTATGTTTAGACTTTCTCTGAACTGCTTCAAATCAACTGGATATCTTTGTGCTGTAAATCTCCCAACAGCCAAATGTAAAAGCAGCAAACATCTCGCTGTATGTCCCACATCCAAAGTGCCAAGAGAGAGCTTGCTCTCCCTGTCTTTGAGTACTGTTTGCACTGTCCCGATTACCTCTTTGCTAACATTCTCTTCAGAGCTGCAGTGAAACCAGGAACCACGTGGAGAAGGCACCCACACTGAAAGTGCCTGGAAGGAACGTTGGGGCTTCTTCTCAGTGTCTCTGATATAGGGTTTCACTGTCCCGGGAAAGTCTCTGCTAACACCCTGCAGAGCGCTGTGCCCAATATACAGAAACGTCTTGCGGTATCTCCTACAGGGAAAGTGCCAGGAGGGAAAAGTGAGGATTATGCTTAGACTTTCTCGGAACTGCTTCAAATCAACTAGATATCTTTGTGCTGTAAATCTCCCAACAGCCAAACGTAAAAGCAGCAAACATCTCGCTGTATGTCCCACATCCAAATTGCCAAGAGAGAGCTTGCTCTCCCTGTCTTTCAGTACTGTTTGCACTGTCCCGATTACCTCTTTGCTAACATTCTCTTCAGAGCTGCAGTGAAACCAGGAACCACGTGGAGAAGGCACCAACTCTGAAAGTGCCTGGAATGAACGTTGGGCCTTCTTCTCAGTGTCTCTGATATAGGGTTTCACTGTCCTGGGAAAGTCTCTCCTAACAGCCTGCAGAGCGCTGTGCCCAATATACAGAAACGTCTTGCGGTATCCCCTACAGGGAAAGTGCCAGGAGGGAAAAGTGAGGATTATGTTTAGACTTTCTCGGAACTGCTTCAAATCAACTAGATATCTTTGTGCTGTAAACCTCCCAACAGCCAAATGTAAAAGCAGCAAACATCTCGCTGTATGTCCCACATCCAAAGTGCCAAGAGAGAGCTTGCTCTCCCTGTCTTTGAGTACTGTTTGCACTGTCCCGATTACCTCTTTGCTAACATTCTCTTCAGAGCTGCAGTGAAACCAGGAACCACGTGAAGAAGGCACCCACACTGAAAGTGCCTGGAAGGAACGTTGGGGCTTCTTCTCAGTGTCTCTGATATAGGGTTTCACTGTCCCGGGAAAGTCTCTCCTAACAGCCTGCAGAGCGCTGTGCCCAATATACAGAAACGTCTTGCGGTATCCCCTACAGGGAAAGTGCCAGGAGGGAAAAGTGAGGATTATGTTTAGACTTTCTCGGAACTGCTTCAAATCAACTAGATATCTTTGTGCTGTAAATCTCCCAACAGCCAAATGTAAAAGCAGCAAACATCTCGCTGTATGTTCCACATCCAAAGTGCCAAGAGAGAGCTTGCTCTCCCTGTCTTTGAGTACTGTTTGCACTGTCCCGATTACCTCTTTGCTAACATTCTCTTCAGAGCTGCAGTGAAACCAGGAACCACGTGAAGAAGGCACCCACACTGAAAATGCCTGGAAGGAACGTTGGGGCTTCTTCTCAGTGTCTCTGATATAGGGTTTCACTGTCCCGGGAAAGTCTCTGCTAACACCCTGCAGAGCGCTGTGCCCAATATACAGAAACGTCTTGCGGTATCTCCTACAGGGAAAGTGCCAGGAGGGAAAAGTGAGGATTATGTTTAGACTTTCTCGGAACTGCTTCAAATCAACTGGATATCTTTGTGCTGTAAATCTCCCAACAGCCAAACGCAAAAGCAGCAAACATCTCGCTGTATGTCCCACATCCAAAGTGCCAAGAGAGTAATGTAGAGCTTGCTCTCCCTGTCTTTGAGTACTGTTTGCACTGTCCCGATTACCTCTTTGCTAACATTCTCTTCAGAGCTGCAGTGAAACCAGGAACCACGTGGAGAAGGCACCCACACTGAAAGTGCCTGGAAGGAACGTTGGGGCTTCTTCTCAGTGTCTCTGATATAGGGTTTCACTGTCCCGGGAAAGTCTCTCCTAACAACCTGCAGAGCGCTGTGCCCAATATACAGAAACGTCTTGCGGTATCCCCTACAGGGAAAGTGCCAGGGGGGAAAAGTGAGGATTATGTTTAGACTTTCTCTGAACTGCTTCAAATCAACTGGATATCTTTGTGCTGTAAATCTCCCAACAGCCAAACGCAAAAGCAGCAAACATCTCGCTGTATGTCCCACATCCAAAGTGCCAAGAGAGTAATGTAGAGCTTGCTCTCCCTGTCTTTGAGTACTGTTTGCACTGTCCCGATTACCTCTTTGCTAACATTCTCTTCAGAGCTGCAGTGAAACCAGGAACCACGTGGAGAAGGCACCAACTCTGAAAGTGCCTGGAATGAACGTTGGGACTTCTTCTCAGTGTCTCTGATATAGGGTTTCACTGTCCCGGGAAAGTCTCTCCTAACAGCCTGCAGAGCGCTGTGCCCAATATACAGAAACGTCTTGCAGTATCTCCTACAGGGAAAGTGCCAGGAGGGAAAAGTGAGGATTATGCTTAGACTTTCTCGGAACTGCTTCAAATCAACTAGATATCTTTGTGCTGTAAATCTCCCAACAGCCAAACGTAAAAGCAGCAAACATCTCGCTGTATGTCCCACATCCAAAGTGCCAAGAGAGAGCTTGCTCTCCCTGTCTTTGAGTACTGTTTGCACTGTCCCGATTACCTCTTTGCTAACATTCTCTTCAGAGCTGCAGTGAAACCAGGAACCACGTGGAGAAGGCACCAACTCTGAAAGTGCCTGGAATGAACGTTGGGACTTCTTCTCAGTGTCTCTGATATAGGGTTTCACTGTCCCGGGAAAGTCTCTGCTAACACCCTGCAGAGCGCTGTGCCCAATATACAGAAACGTCTTCCAGTATCTCCTACAGGGAAAGTGCCAGGAGGGAAAAGTGAGGATTATGCTTAGACTTTCTCGGAACTGCTTCAAATCAACTAGATATCTTTGTGCTGTAAATCTCCCAACAGCCAAACGTAAAAGCAGCAAACATCTCGCTGTATGTCCCACATCCAAAGTGCCAAGAGAGAGCTTGCTCTCCCTGTCTTTGAGTACTGTTTGCACTGTCCCGATTACCTCTTTGCTAACATTCTCTTCAGAGCTGCAGTGAAACCAGGAACCACGTGGAGAAGGCACCAACTCTGAAAGTGCCTAGAATGAACGTTGGGACTTCTTCTCAGTGTCTCTGATATAGGGTTTCACTGTCCCGGGAAAGTCTCTGCTAACAGCCTGCAGAGCGCTGTGCCCAATATACAGAAACGTCTTGCAGTATCTCCTACAGGGAAAGTGCCAGGAGGGAAAAGTGAGGATTATGCTTAGATTTCTCGGAACTGCTTCAAATCAACTGGATATCTTTGTGCTGTAAATCTCCCAACAGCCAAACGCAAAAGCAGCAAACATCTCGCTGTATGTCCCACATCCAAAGTGCCAAGAGAGTAATGTAGAGCTTGCTCTCCCTGTCTTTGAGTACTGTTTGCACTGTCCCGATTACCTCTTTGCTAACATTCTCTTCAGAGCTGCAGTGAAACCAGGAACCACGTGGAGAAGGCACCCACACTGAAAGTGCCTGGAAGGAACGTTGGGGCTTCTTCTCAGTGTCTCTGATATAGGGTTTCACTGTCCCGGGAAAGTCTCTGCTGACACCCTGCAGAGCGCTGTGCCCAATATACAGAAACGTCTTGCGGTATCCCCTACAGGGAAAGTGCCAGGAGGGAAAAGTGAGGATTATGCTTAGACTTTCTCTGAACTGCTTCAAATCAACTGGATATCTTTGTGCTGTAAATCTCCCAACAGCCAAACGCAAAAGCAGCAAACATCTCGCTGTATGTCCCACATCCAAAGTGCCAAGAGAGAGCTTGCTCTCCCTGTCTTTGAGTACTGTTTGCACTGTCCCGATTACCTCTTTGCTAACATTCTCTTCAGAGCTGCAGTGAAACCAGGAACCACGTGGAGAAGGCACCCACACTGAAAGTGCCTGGAAGGAACGTTGGGGCTTCTTCTCAGTGTCTCTGATATAGGGTTTCACTGTCCCGGGAAAGCCTCTGCTAACACCCTGCAGAGCGCTGTGCCCAATATACAGAAACGTCTTGCGGTATCTCCTACAGGGAAAGTGCCAGGAGGGAAAAGTGAGGATTATGTTTAGACTTTCTCGGAACTGCTTCAAATCAACTAGATATCTTTGTGCTGTAAATCTCCCAACAGCCAAATGTAAAAGCAGCAAACATCTCGCTGTATGTTCCACATCCAAAGCGCCAAGAGAGAGCTTGCTCTCCCTGTCTTTGAGTACTGTTTGCACTGTCCCGATTACCTCTTTGCTAACATTCTCTTCAGAGCTGCAGTGAAACCAGGAACCACGTGGAGAAGGCACCCACACTGAAAGTGCCTGGAAGGAACCTTGGGGCTTCTTCTCAGTGTCTCTGATATAGGGTTTCACTGTCCCGGGAAAGTCTCTCCTAACAGCCTGCAGAGCGCTGTGCCCAATATACAGAAACGTCTTGCGGTATCCCCTACAGGGAAAGTGCCAGGAGGGAAAAGTGAGGATTATTTTTAGACTTTCTCGGAACTGCTTCAAATCAACTAGATATCTTTGTGCTGTAAATCTCCCAACAGCCAAACGCAAAAGCAGCAAACATCTCGCTGTATGTCCCACATCCAAAGTGCCAAGAGAGAGCTTGCTCTCCCTGTCTTTCAGTACTGTTTGCACTGTCCCGATTACCTCTTTGCTAACATTCTCTTCAGAGCTGCACTGAAACCAGGAACCACGTGGAGAAGGCACCCACACTGAAAGTGCCTGGAAGGAACGTTGGGGCTTCTTCTCAGTGTCTCTGATATAGGGTTTCACTGTCCCGGGAAAGTCTCTGCTAACACCCTGCAGAGCGCTGTGCCCAATATACAGAAACGTCTTGCGGTATCCCCTACAGGGAAAGTGCCAGGAGGGAAAAGTGAGGATTATGTTTAGACTTTCTCGGAACTGCTTCAAATCAACTGGATATCTTTGTGCTGTAAATCTCCCAACAGCCAAACGCAAAAGCAGCAAACATCTCGCTGTATGTCCCACATCCAAAGTGCCAAGAGAGTAATGTAGAGCTTGCTCTCCCTGTCTTTGAGTACTGTTTGCACTGTCCCGATTACCTCTTTGCTAACATTCTCTTCAGAGCTGCAGTGAAACCAGGAACCACGTGGAGAAGGCACCCACACTGAAAATGCCTGGAAGGAACCATGGGGCTTCTTCTCAGTGTCTCTGATATAGGGTTTCACTGTCCCGGGAAAGTCTCTCCTAACACCCTGCAGAGCGCTGTGCCCAATATACAGAAACGTCTTGCGGTATCCCCTACAGGGAAAGTGCCAGGAGGGAAAAGTGAGGATTATGTTTAGACTTTCTCTGAACTGCTTCAAATCAACTGGATATCTTTGTGCTGTAAATCTCCCAACAGCCAAACGCAAAAGCAGCAAACATCTCGCTGTATGTCCCACATCCAAAGTGCCAAGAGAGTAATGTAGAGCTTGCTCTCCCTGTCTTTGAGTACTGTTTGCACTGTCCCGATTACCTCTTTGCTAACATTCTCTTCAGAGCTGCAGTGAAACCAGGAACCACGTGAAGAAGGCACCAACTCTGAAAGTGCCTGGAATGAACGTTGGGGCTTCTTCTCAGTGTCTCTGATATAGGGTTTCACTGTGCCGGGAAAGTCTCTGCTAACACCCTGCAGAGCGCTGTGCCCAATATACAGAAACGTCTTGCGGTATCTCCTACAGGGAAAGTGCCAGGAGGGAAAAGTGAGGATTATGTTTAGACTTTCTCTGAACTGCTTCAAATCAACTAGATATCTTTGTGCTGTAAATCTCCCAACAGCCAAATGTAAAAGCAGCAAACATCTCGCTGTATGTTCCACATCCAAAGTGCCAAGAGAGAGCTTGCTCTCCCTGTCTTTGAGTACTGTTTGCACTGTCCCGATTACCTCTTTGCTAACATTCTCTTCAGAGCTGCAGTGAAACCAGGAACCACGTGGAGAAGGCACCCACACTGAAAGTGCCTGGAAGGAATGTTGGGGCTTCTTCTCAGTGTCTCTGATATAGGGTTTCACTGTCCCGGGAAAGTCTCTCCTAACAACCTGCAGAGCGCTGTGCCCAATATACAGAAACGTCTTGCGGTATCCCCTACAGGGAAAGTGCCAGGGGGGAAAAGTGAGGATTATGTTTAGACTTTCTCTGAACTGCTTCAAATCAACTGGATATCTTTGTGCTGTAAATCTCGCAACAGCCAAACGCAAAAGCAGCAAACATCTCGCTGTATGTCCCACATCCAAAGTGCCAAGAGAGTAATGTAGAGCTTGCTCTCCCTGTCTTTGAGTACTGTTTGCACTGTCCCGATTACCTCTTTGCTAACATTCTCTTCAGAGCTGCAGTGAAACCAGGAACCACGTGGAGAAGGCACCAACTCTGAAAGTGCCTGGAATGAACGTTGGGACTTCTTCTCAGTGTCTCTGATATAGGGTTTCACTGTCCCGGGAAAGTCTCTGCTAACAGCCTGCAGAGCGCTGTGCCCAATATACAGAAACGTCTTGCGGTATCTCCTACAGGGAAAGTGCCAGGAGGGAAAAGTGAGGATTATGCTTAGACTTTCTCGGAACTGCTTCAAATCAACTGGATATCTTTGTGCTGTAAATCTCCCAACAGCCAAACGCAAAAGCAGCAAACATCTCGCTGTATGTCCCACATCCAAAGTGCCAAGAGAGTAATGTAGAGCTTGCTCTCCCTGTCTTTGAGTACTGTTTGCACTGTCCCGATTACCTCTTTGCTAACATTCTCTTCAGAGCTGCAGTGAAACCAGGAACCACGTGGAGAAGGCACCAACTCTGAAAGTGCCTGGAATGAACGTTGGGACTTCTTCTCAGTGTCTCTGATATAGGGTTTCACTGTCCCGGGAAAGTCTCTGCTAACAGCCTGCAGAGCGCTGTGCCCAATATACAGAAACGTCTTGCGGTATCTCCTACAGGGAAAGTGCCAGGAGGGAAAAGTGAGGATTATGTTTAGACTTTCTCGGAACTGCTTCAAATCAACTAGATATCTTTGTGCTGTAAATCTCCCAACAGCCAAATGTAAAAGCAGCAAACATCTCGCTGTATGTTCCACATCCAAAGCGCCAAGAGAGAGCTTGCTCTCCCTGTCTTTGAGTACTGTTTGCACTGTCCCGATTACCTCTTTGCTAACATTCTCTTCAGAGCTGCACTGAAACCAGGAACCACGTGGAGAAGGCACCCACACTGAAAGTGCCTGGAAGGAACGTTGGGGCTTCTTCTCAGTGTCTCTGATATAGGGTTTCACTGTCCCGGGAAAGTCTCTGCTAACACCCTGCAGAGCGCTGTGCCCAATATACAGAAACGTCTTGCGGTATCCCCTACAGGGAAAGTGCCAGGAGGGAAAAGTGAGGATTATGTTTAGACTTTCTCGGAACTGCTTCAAATCAACTGGATATCTTTGTGCTGTAAATCTCCCAACAGCCAAACGCAAAAGCAGCAAACATCTCGCTGTATGTCCCACATCCAAAGTGCCAAGAGAGTAATGTAGAGCTTGCTCTCCCTGTCTTTGAGTACTGTTTGCACTGTCCCGATTACCTCTTTGCTAACATTCTCTTCAGAGCTGCAGTGAAACCAGGAACCACGTGGAGAAGGCACCCACACTGAAAATGCCTGGAAGGAACCATGGGGCTTCTTCTCAGTGTCTCTGATATAGGGTTTCACTGTCCCGGGAAAGTCTCTCCTAACAGCCTGCAGAGCGCTGTGCCCAATATACAGAAACGTCTTGCGGTATCCCCTACAGGGAAAGTGCCAGGAGGGAAAAGTGAGGATTATGTTTAGACTTTCTCTGAACTGCTTCAAATCAACTGGATATCTTTGTGCTGTAAATCTCCCAACAGCCAAACGCAAAAGCAGCAAACATCTCGCTGTATGTCCCACATCCAAAGTGCCAAGAGAGTAATGTAGAGCTTGCTCTCCCTGTCTTTGAGTACTGTTTGCACTGTCCCGATTACCTCTTTGCTAACATTCTCTTCAGAGCTGCAGTGAAACCAGGAACCACGTGAAGAAGGCACCAACTCTGAAAGTGCCTGGAATGAACGTTGGGGCTTCTTCTCAGTGTCTCTGATATAGGGTTTCACTGTGCCGGGAAAGTCTCTGCTAACACCCTGCAGAGCGCTGTGCCCAATATACAGAAACGTCTTGCGGTATCTCCTACAGGGAAAGTGCCAGGAGGGAAAAGTGAGGATTATGTTTAGACTTTCTCTGAACTGCTTCAAATCAACTAGATATCTTTGTGCTGTAAATCTCCCAACAGCCAAATGTAAAAGCAGCAAACATCTCGCTGTATGTTCCACATCCAAAGTGCCAAGAGAGAGCTTGCTCTCCCTGTCTTTGAGTACTGTTTGCACTGTCCCGATTACCTCTTTGCTAACATTCTCTTCAGAGCTGCAGTGAAACCAGGAACCACGTGGAGAAGGCACCCACACTGAAAGTGCCTGGAAGGAATGTTGGGGCTTCTTCTCAGTGTCTCTGATATAGGGTTTCACTGTCCCGGGAAAGTCTCTCCTAACAACCTGCAGAGCGCTGTGCCCAATATACAGAAACGTCTTGCGGTATCCCCTACAGGGAAAGTGCCAGGGGGGAAAAGTGAGGATTATGTTTAGACTTTCTCTGAACTGCTTCAAATCAACTGGATATCTTTGTGCTGTAAATCTCGCAACAGCCAAACGCAAAAGCAGCAAACATCTCGCTGTATGTCCCACATCCAAAGTGCCAAGAGAGTAATGTAGAGCTTGCTCTCCCTGTCTTTGAGTACTGTTTGCACTGTCCCGATTACCTCTTTGCTAACATTCTCTTCAGAGCTGCAGTGAAACCAGGAACCACGTGGAGAAGGCACCAACTCTGAAAGTGCCTGGAATGAACGTTGGGACTTCTTCTCAGTGTCTCTGATATAGGGTTTCACTGTCCCGGGAAAGTCTCTGCTAACAGCCTGCAGAGCGCTGTGCCCAATATACAGAAACGTCTTGCGGTATCTCCTACAGGGAAAGTGCCAGGAGGGAAAAGTGAGGATTATGCTTAGACTTTCTCGGAACTGCTTCAAATCAACTGGATATCTTTGTGCTGTAAATCTCCCAACAGCCAAACGCAAAAGCAGCAAACATCTCGCTGTATGTCCCACATCCAAAGTGCCAAGAGAGTAATGTAGAGCTTGCTCTCCCTGTCTTTGAGTACTGTTTGCACTGTCCCGATTACCTCTTTGCTAACATTCTCTTCAGAGCTGCAGTGAAACCAGGAACCACGTGGAGAAGGCACCAACTCTGAAAGTGCCTGGAAGGAACGTTGGGACTTCTTCTCAGTGTCTCTGATATAGGGTTTCACTGTCCCGGGAAAGTCTCTGCTAACAGCCTGCAGAGCGCTGTGCCCAATATACAGAAACGTCTTGCGGTATCTCCTACAGGGAAAGTGCCAGGAGGGAAAAGTGAGGATTATGCTTAGACTTTCTCGGAACTGCTTCAAATCAACTGGATATCTTTGTGCTGTAAACCTCCCAACAGCCAAATGTAAAAGCAGCAAACATCTCGCTGTATGTTCCACATCCAAAGTGCCAAGAGAGAGCTTGCTCTCCCTGTCTTTGAGTACTGTTTGCACTGTCCCGATTACCTCTTTGCTAACATTCTCTTCAGAGCTGCAGTGAAACCAGGAACCACGTGGAGAAGGCACCCACACTGAAAGTGCCTGGAAGGAACGTTGGGGCTTCTTCTCAGTGTCTCTGATATAGGGTTTCACTGTCCCGGGAAAGTCTCTGCTAACACCCTGCAGAGCGCTGTGCCCAATATACAGAAACGTCTTGCGGTATCCCCTACAGGGAAAGTGCCAGGAGGGAAAAGTGAGGATTATGTTTAGACTTTCTCTGAACTGCTTCAAATCAACTGGATATCTTTGTGCTGTAAATCTCCCAACAGCCAAACGCAAAAGCAGCAAACATCTCGCTGTATGTCCCACATCCAAAGTGCCAAGAGAGTAATGTAGAGCTTGCTCTCCCTGTCTTTGAGTACTGTTTGCACTGTCCCGATTACCTCTTTGCTAACATTCTCTTCAGAGCTGCAGTGAAACCAGGAACCACGTGGAGAAGGCACCAACTCTGAAAGTGCCTGGAATGAACGTTGGGACTTCTTCTCAGTGTCTCTGATATAGGGTTTCACTGTCCCGGGAAAGTCTCTGCTAACAGCCTGCAGAGCGCTGTACCCAATATACAGAAACGTCTTGCAGTATCCCCTACAGGGAAAGTGCCAGGAGGGAAAAGTGAGGATTATGCTTAGACTTTCTCGGAACTGCTTCAAATCAACTAGATATCTTTGTGCTGTAAATCTCCCAACAGCCAAACGTAAAAGCAGCAAACATCTCGCTGTATGTCCCACATCCAAAGTGCCAAGAGAGAGCTTGCTCTCCCTGTCTTTGAGTACTGTTTGCACTGTCCCGATTACCTCTTTGCTAACATTCTCTTCAGAGCTGCAGTGAAACCAGGAACCACGTGGAGAAGGCACCAACTCTGAAAGTGCCTGGAATGAACGTTGGGACTTCTTCTCAGTGTCTCTGATATAGGGTTTCACTGTCCCGGGAAAGTCTCTCCTAACAGCCTGCAGAGCGCTGTGCCCAATATACAGAAACGTCTTGCGGTATCCCCTACAGGGAAAGTGCCAGGAGGGAAAAGTGAGGATTATGTTTAGACTTTCTCTGAACTGCTTCAAATCAACTAAATATCTTTGTGCTGTAAACCTCCCAACAGCCAAATGTAAAAGCAGCAAACATCTCGCTGTATGTCCCACATCCAAAGTGCCAAGAGAGAGCTTGCTCTCCCTGTCTTTGAGTACTGTTTGCACTGTCCCGATTACCTCTTTGCTAACATTCTCTTCAGAGCTGCAGTGAAACCAGGAACCACGTGGAGAAGGCACCCACACTGAAAGTGCCTGGAAGGAACGTTGGGGCTTCTTCTCAGTGTCTCTGATATAGGGTTTCACTGTCCCGGGAAAGCCTCTGCTAACACCCTGCAGAGCGCTGTGCCCAATATACAGAAACGTCTTGCGGTATCTCCTACAGGGAAAGTGCCAGGAGGGAAAAGTGAGGATTATGTTTAGACTTTCTCGGAACTGCTTCAAATCAACTAGATATCTTTGTGCTGTAAATCTCCCAACAGCCAAATGTAAAAGCAGCAAACATCTCGCTGTATGTTCCACATCCAAAGTGCCAAGAGAGAGCTTGCTCTCCCTTTCTTTGAGTACTGTTTGCACTGTCCCGATTACCTCTTTGCTAACATTCTCTTCAGAGCTGCAGTGAAACCAGGAACCACGTGAAGAAGGCACCCACACTGAAAATGCCTGGAGGGAACGTTGGGGCTTCTTCTCAGTGTCTCTGATATAGGGTTTCACTGTCCCGGGAAAGTCTCTGCTAACACCCTGCAGAGCGCTGTGCCCAATATACAGAAACGTCTTGCGGTATCTCCTACAGGGAAAGTGCCAGGAGGGAAAAGTGAGGATTATGCTTAGACTTTCTCGGAACTGCTTCAAATCAACTGGATATCTTTGTGCTGTAAATCTCCCAACAGCCAAACGCAAAAGCAGCAAACATCTCGCTGTATGTCCCACATCCAAAGTGCCAAGAGAGTAATGTAGAGCTTGCTCTCCCTGTCTTTGAGTACTGTTTGCACTGTCCCGATTACCTCTTTGCTAACATTCTCTTCAGAGCTGCAGTGAAACCAGGAACCACGTGGAGAAGGCACCAACTCTGAAAATGCCTGGAAGGAACCATGGGGCTTCTTCTCAGTGTCTCTGATATAGGGTTTCACTGTCCCGGGAAAGTCTCTCCTAACAGCCTGCAGAGCGCTGTGCCCAATATACAGAAACGTCTTGCGGTATCCCCTACAGGGAAAGTGCCAGGAGGGAAAAGTGAGGATTATGTTTAGACTTTCTCTGAACTGCTTCAAATCAACTGGATATCTTTGTGCTGTAAATCTCCCAACAGCCAAACGCAAAAGCAGCAAACATCTCGCTGTATGTCCCACATCCAAAGTGCCAAGAGAGTAATGTAGAGCTTGCTCTCCCTGTCTTTGAGTACTGTTTGCACTGTCCCGATTACCTCTTTGCTAACATTCTCTTCAGAGCTGCAGTGAAACCAGGAACCACGTGGAGAAGGCACCCACACTGAAAGTGCCTGGAAGGAACGTTGGGGCTTCTTCTCAGTGTCTCTGATATAGGGTTTCACTGTCCCGGGAAAGTCTCTCCTAACAACCTGCAGAGCGCTGTGCCCAATATACAGAAACGTCTTGCGGTATCCCCTACAGGGAAAGTGCCAGGGGGGAAAAGTGAGGATTATGCTTAGACTTTCTCTGAACTGCTTCAAATCAACTGGATATCTTTGTGCTGTAAATCTCGCAACAGCCAAACGCAAAAGCAGCAAACATCTCGCTGTATGTCCCACATCCAAAGTGCCAAGAGAGTAATGTAGAGCTTGCTCTCCCTGTCTTTGAGTACTGTTTGCACTGTCCCGATTACCTCTTTGCTAACATTCTCTTCAGAGCTGCAGTGAAACCAGGAACCACGTGGAGAAGGCACCAACTCTGAAAGTGCCTGGAATGAACGTTGGGACTTCTTCTCAGTGTCTCTGATATAGGGTTTCACTGTCCCGGGAAAGTCTCTGCTAACAGCCTGCAGAGCGCTGTGCCCAATATACAGAAACGTCTTGCGGTATCTCCTACAGGGAAAGTGCCAGGAGGGAAAAGTGAGGATTATGCTTAGACTTTCTCGGAACTGCTTCAAATCAACTGGATATCTTTGTGCTGTAAATCTCCCAACAGCCAAACGCAAAAGCAGCAAACATCTCGCTGTATGTCCCACATCCAAAGTGCCAAGAGAGTAATGTAGAGCTTGCTCTCCCTGTCTTTGAGTACTGTTTGCACTGTCCCGATTACCTCTTTGCTAACATTCTCTTCAGAGCTGCAGTGAAACCAGGAACCACGTGGAGAAGGCACCAACTCTGAAAGTGCCTGGAATGAACGTTGGGACTTCTTCTCAGTGTCTCTGATATAGGGTTTCACTGTCCCGGGAAAGTCTCTGCTAACAGCCTGCAGAGCGCTGTGCCCAATATACAGAAACGTCTTGCGGTATCTCCTACAGGGAAAGTGCCAGGAGGGAAAAGTGAGGATTATGCTTAGACTTTCTCGGAACTGCTTCAAATCAACTGGATATCTTTGTGCTGTAAACCGCCCAACAGCCAAATGTAAAAGCAGCAAACATCTCGCTGTATGTTCCACATCCAAAGTGCCAAGAGAGAGCTTGCTCTCCCTGTCTTTGAGTACTGTTTGCACTGTCCCGATTACCTCTTTGCTAACATTCTCTTCAGAGCTGCAGTGAAACCAGGAACCACGTGGAGAAGGCACCCACACTGAAAGTGCCTGGAAGGAAAGTTGGGGCTTCTTCTCAGTGTCTCTGATATAGGGTTTCACTGTCCCGGGAAAGTCTCTGCTAACACCCTGCAGAGCGCTGTGCCCAATATACAGAAACGTCTTGCGGTATCCCCTACAGGGAAAGTGCCAGGAGGGAAAAGTGAGGATTATGTTTAGACTTTCTCTGAACTGCTTCAAATCAACTGGATATCTTTGTGCTGTAAATCTCCCAACAGCCAAACGCAAAAGCAGCAAACATCTCGCTGTATGTCCCACATCCAAAGTGCCAAGAGAGTAATGTAGAGCTTGCTCTCCCTGTCTTTGAGTACTGTTTGCACTGTCCCGATTACCTCTTTGCTAACATTCTCTTCAGAGCTGCAGTGAAACCAGGAACCACGTGGAGAAGGCACCAACTCTGAAAGTGCCTGGAATGAACGTTGGGACTTCTTCTCAGTGTCTCTGATATAGGGTTTCACTGTCCCGGGAAAGTCTCTGCTAACAGCCTGCAGAGCGCTGTGCCCAATATACAGAAACGTCTTGCAGTATCTCCTACAGGGAAAGTGCCAGGAGGGAAAAGTGAGGATTATGCTTAGACTTTCTCGGAACTGCTTCAAATCAACTAGATATCTTTGTGCTGTAAATCTCCCAACAGCCAAACGTAAAAGCAGCAAACATCTCGCTGTATGTCCCACATCCAAAGTGCCAAGAGAGAGCTTGCTCTCCCTGTCTTTGAGTACTGTTTGCACTGTCCCGATTACCTCTTTGCTAACATTCTCTTCAGAGCTGCAGTGAAACCAGGAACCACGTGGAGAAGGCACCAACTCTGAAAGTGCCTGGAATGAACGTTGGGACTTCTTCTCAGTGTCTCTGATATAGGGTTTCACTGTCCCGGGAAAGTCTCTCCTAACAGCCTGCAGAGCGCTGTGCCCAATATACAGAAACGTCTTGCGGTATCCCCTACAGGGAAAGTGCCAGGAGGGAAAAGTGAGGATTATGTTTAGACTTTCTCTGAACTGCTTCAAATCAACTAGATATCTTTGTGCTGTAAATCTCCCAACAGCCAAATGTAAAAGCAGCAAACATCTCGCTGTATGTCCCACATCCAAAGTGCCAAGAGAGAGCTTGCTCTCCCTGTCTTTGAGTACTGTTTGCACTGTCCCGATTACCTCTTTGCTAACATTCTCTTCAGAGCTGCAGTGAAACCAGGAACCACGTGGAGAAGGCACCCACACTGAAAGTGCCTGGAAGGAACGTTGGGGCTTCTTCTCAGTGTCTCTGATATAGGGTTTCACTGTCCCGGGAAAGCCTCTGCTAACACCCTGCAGAGCGCTGTGCCCAATATACAGAAACGTCTTGCGGTATCTCCTACAGGGAAAGTGCCAGGAGGGAAAAGTGAGGATTATGTTTAGACTTTCTCGGAACTGCTTCAAATCAACTAGATATCTTTGTGCTGTAAATCTCCCAACAGCCAAATGTAAAAGCAGCAAACATCTCGCTGTATGTTCCACATCCAAAGTGCCAAGAGAGAGCTTGCTCTCCCTGTCTTTGAGTACTGTTTGCACTGTCCCGATTACCTCTTTGCTAACATTCTCTTCAGAGCTGCAGTGAAACCAGGAACCACGTGGAGAAGGCACCCACACTGAAAGTGCCTGGAAGGAACCTTGGGGCTTCTTCTCAGTGTCTCTGATATAGGGTTTCACTGTCCCGGGAAAGTCTCTGCTAACACCCTGCAGAGCGCTGTGCCCAATATACAGAAACGTCTTGCGGTATCTCCTACAGGGAAAGTGCCAGGAGGGAAAAGTGAGGATTATGCTTAGACTTTCTCGGAACTGCTTCAAATCAACTGGATATCTTTGTGCTGTAAATCTCCCAACAGCCAAACGCAAAAGCAGCAAACATCTCGCTGTATGTCCCACATCCAAAGTGCCAAGAGAGTAATGTAGAGCTTGCTCTCCCTGTCTTTGAGTACTGTTTGCACTGTCCCGATTACCTCTTTGCTAACATTCTCTTCAGAGCTGCAGTGAAACCAGGAACCACGTGGAGAAGGCACCAACTCTGAAAGTGCCTGGAAGGAACGTTGGGACTTCTTCTCAGTGTCTCTGATATAGGGTTTCACTGTCCCGGGAAAGTCTCTGCTAACACCCTGCAGAGCGCTGTGCCCAATATACAGAAACGTCTTGCGGTATCTCCTACAGGGAAAGTGCCAGGAGGGAAAAGTGAGGATTATGTTTAGACTTTCTCTGAACTGCTTCAAATCAACTAGATATCTTTGTGCTGTAAACCTCCCAACAGCCAAATGTAAAAGCAGCAAACATCTCGCTGTATGTTCCACATCCAAAGTGCCAAGAGAGAGCTTGCTCTCCCTGTCTTTGAGTACTGTTTGCACTGTCCCGATTACCTCTTTGCTAACATTCTCTTCAGAGCTGCAGTGAAACCAGGAACCACGTGGAGAAGGCACCCACACTGAAAGTGCCTGGAAGGAACCTTGGGGCTTCTTCTCAGTGTCTCTGATATAGGGTTTCACTGTCCCGGGAAAGTCTCTGCTAACAGCCTGCAGAGCGCTGTGCCCAATATACAGAAACGTCTTGCGGTATCCCCTACAGGGAAAGTGCCAGGAGGGAAAAGTGAGGATTATGTTTAGACTTTCTCTGAACTGCTTCAAATCAACTGGATATCTTTGTGCTGTAAATCTCCCAACAGCCAAACGCAAAAGCAGCAAACATCTCGCTGTATGTCCCACATCCAAAGTGCCAAGAGAGAGCTTGCTCTCCCTGTCTTTGAGTACTGTTTGCACTGTCCCGATTACCTCTTTGCTAACATTCTCTTCAGAGCTGCAGTGAAACCAGGAACCACGTGGAGAAGGCACCAACTCTGAAAGTGCCTGGAATGAACGTTGGGACTTCTTCTCAGTGTCTCTGATATAGGGTTTCACTGTCCCGGGAAAGTCTCTCCTAACAGCCTGCAGAGCGCTGTGCCCAATATACAGAAACGTCTTGCGGTATCCCCTACAGGGAAAGTGCCAGGAGGGAAAAGTGAGGATTATGTTTAGACTTTCTCTGAACTGCTTCAAATCAACTAGATATCTTTGTGCTGTAAACCTCCCAACAGCCAAATGTAAAAGCAGCAAACATCTCGCTGTATGTCCCACATCCAAAGTGCCAAGACAGAGCTTGCTCTCCCTGTCTTTGAGTACTGTTTGCACTGTCCCGATTACCTCTTTGCTAACATTCTCTTCAGAGCTGCAGTGAAACCAGGAACCACGTGGAGAAGGCACCCACACTGAAAGTGCCTGGAAGGAACGTTGGGGCTTCTTCTCAGTGTCTCTGATATAGGGTTTCACTGTCCCGGGAAAGCCTCTGCTAACACCCTGCAGAGCGCTGTGCCCAATATACAGAAACGTCTTGCGGTATCTCCTACAGGGAAAGTGCCAGGAGGGAAAAGTGAGGATTATGTTTAGACTTTCTCGGAACTGCTTCAAATCAACTAGATATCTTTGTGCTGTAAATCTCCCAACAGCCAAATGTAAAAGCAGCAAACATCTCGCTGTATGTTCCACATCCAAAGTGCCAAGAGAGAGCTTGCTCTCCCTGTCTTTGAGTACTGTTTGCACTGTCCCGATTACCTCTTTGCTAACATTCTCTTCAGAGCTGCAGTGAAACCAGGAACCACGTGGAGAAGGCACCCACACTGAAAGTGCCTGGAAGGAACCTTGGGGCTTCTTCTCAGTGTCTCTGATATAGGGTTTCACTGTCCCGGGAAAGTCTCTGCTAACACCCTGCAGAGCGCTGTGCCCAATATACAGAAACGTCTTGCGGTATCCCCTACAGGGAAAGTGCCAGGAGGGAAAAGTGAGGATTATGTTTAGACTTTCTCGGAACTGCTTCAAATCAACTGGATATCTTTGTGCTGTAAATCTCCCAACAGCCAAATGTAAAAGCAGCAAACATCTCGCTGTATGTCCCACATCCAAAGTGCCAAGAGAGTAATGTAGAGCTTGCTCTCCCTGTCTTTGAGTACTGTTTGCACTGTCCCGATTACCTCTTTGCTAACATTCTCTTCAGAGCTGCAGTGAAACCAGGAACCACGTGGAGAAGGCACCAACTCTGAAAGTGCCTGGAATGAACGTTGGGACTTCTTCTCAGTGTCTCTGATATAGGGTTTCACTGTCCCGGGAAAGTCTCTGCTAACACCCTGCAGAGCGCTGTGCCCAATATACAGAAACGTCTTCCAGTATCTCCTACAGGGAAAGTGCCAGGAGGGAAAAGTGAGGATTATGCTTAGACTTTCTCGGAACTGCTTCAAATCAACTAGATATCTTTGTGCTGTAAATCTCCCAACAGCCAAACGTAAAAGCAGCAAACATCTCGCTGTATGTCCCACATCCAAAGTGCCAAGAGAGAGCTTGCTCTCCCTTTCTTTGAGTACTGTTTGCACTGTCCCGATTACCTCTTTGCTAACATTCTCTTCAGAGCTGCAGTGAAACCAGGAACCACGTGAAGAAGGCACCCACACTGAAAATGCCTGGAAGGAACGTTGGGGCTTCTTCTCAGTGTCTCTGATATAGGGTTTCACTGTCCCGGGAAAGTCTCTGCTAACACCCTGCAGAGCGCTGTGCCCAATATACAGAAACGTCTTGCGGTATCTCCTACAGGGAAAGTGCCAGGAGGGAAAAGTGAGGATTATGCTTAGACTTTCTCGGAACTGCTTCAAATCAACTGGATATCTTTGTGCTGTAAATCTCCCAACAGCCAAACGCAAAAGCAGCAAACATCTCGCTGTATGTCCCACATCCAAAGTGCCAAGAGAGTAATGTAGAGCTTGCTCTCCCTGTCTTTGAGTACTGTTTGCACTGTCCCGATTACCTCTTTGCTAACATTCTCTTCAGAGCTGCAGTGAAACCAGGAACCACGTGGAGAAGGCACCAACTCTGAAAGTGCCTGGAAGGAACGTTGGGACTTCTTCTCAGTGTCTCTGATATAGGGTTTCACTGTCCCGGGAAAGTCTCTGCTAACACCCTGCAGAGCGCTGTGCCCAATATACAGAAACGTCTTGCGGTATCTCCTACAGGGAAAGTGCCAGGAGGGAAAAGTGAGGATTATGTTTAGACTTTCTCTGAACTGCTTCAAATCAACTGGATATCTTTGTGCTGTAAATCTCCCAACAGCCAAACGCAAAAGCAGCAAACATCTCGCTGTATGTCCCACATCCAAAGTGCCAAGAGAGTAATGTAGATCTTGCTCTCCCTGTCTTTGAGTACTGTTTGCACTGTCCCGATTACCTCTTTGCTAACATTCTCTTCAGAGCTGCAGTGAAACCAGGAACCATGTGGAGAAGGCACCAACTCTGAAAGTGCCTGGAATGAACGTTGGGACTTCTTCTCAGTGTCTCTGATATAGGGTTTCACTGTCCCGGGAAAGTCTCTCCTAACAGCCTGCAGAGCGCTGTGCCCAATATACAGAAACGTCTTGCAGTATCTCCTACAGGGAAAGTGCCAGGAGGGAAAAGTGAGGATTATGCTTAGACTTTCTCGGAACTGCTTCAAATCAACTAGATATCTTTGTGCTGTAAATCTCCCAACAGCCAAACGTAAAAGCAGCAAACATCTCGCTGTATGTCCCACATCCAAAGTGCCAAGAGAGAGCTTGCTCTCCCTGTCTTTGAGTACTGTTTGCACTGTCCCGATTACCTCTTTGCTAACATTCTCTTCAGAGCTGCACTGAAACCAGGAACCACGTGGAGAAGGCACCAACTCTGAAAGTGCCTGGAATGAACGTTGGGATTCTTCTCAGTGTCTCTGATATAGGGTTTCACTGTCCCGGGAAAGTCTCTCCTAACAGCCTGCAGAGCGCTGTGCCCAATATACAGAAACGTCTTGCGGTATCCCCTACAGGGAAAGTGCCAGGAGGGAAAAGTGAGGATTATGTTTAGACTTTCTCGGAACTGCTTCAAATCAACTAGATATCTTTGTGCTGTAAACCTCCCAACAGCCAAATGTAAAAGCAGCAAACATCTCGCTGTATGTCCCACATCCATAGTGCCAAGAGAGAGCTTGCTCTCCCTGTCTTTGAGTACTGTTTGCACTGTCCCGATTACCTCTTTGCTAACATTCTCTTCAGAGCTGCAGTGAAACCAGGAACCACGTGGAGAAGGCACCCACACTGAAAGTGCCTGGAAGGAACGTTGGGGCTTCTTCTCAGTGTCTCTGATATAGGGTTTCACTGTCCCGGGAAAGTCTCTGCTAACACCCTGCAGAGCGCTGTGCCCAATATACAGAAACGTCTTGCGGTATCCCCTACAGGGAAAGTGCCAGGAGGGAAAAGTGAGGATTATGTTTAGACTTTCTCGGAACTGCTTCAAATCAACTGGATATCTTTGTGCTGTAAATCTCCCAACAGCCAAATGTAAAAGCAGCAAACATCTCGCTGTATGTCCCACATCCAAAGTGCCAAGAGAGTAATGTAGAGCTTGCTCTCCCTGTCTTTGAGTACTGTTTGCACTGTCCCGATTACCTCTTTGCTAACATTCTCTTCAGAGCTGCAGTGAAACCAGGAACCACGTGGAGAAGGCACCCACACTGAAAATGCCTGGAAGGAACCATGGGGCTTCTTCTCAGTGTCTCTGATATAGGGTTTCACTGTCCCGGGAAAGTCTCTCCTAACAGCCTGCAGAGCGCTGTGCCCAATATACAGAAACGTCTTGCGGTATCCCCTACAGGGAAAGTGCCAGGAGGGAAAAGTGAGGATTATGTTTAGACTTTCTCGGAACTGCTTCAAATCAACTAGATATCTTTGTGCTGTAAATCTCCCAACAGCCAAATGTAAAAGCAGCAAACATCTCGCTGTATATTCCACATCCAAAGTGCCAAGAGAGAGCTTGCTCTCCCTGTCTTTGAGTACTGTTTGCACTGTCCCGATTACCTCTTTGCTAACATTCTCTTCAGAGCTGCAGTGAAACCAGGAACCACGTGAAGAAGGCACCCACACTGAAAATGCCTGGAAGGAACGTTGGGGCTTCTTCTCAGTGTCTCTGATATAGGGTTTCACTGTCCCGGGAAAGTCTCTGCTAACACCCTGCAGAGCGCTGTGCCCAATATACAGAAACGTCTTGCGGTATCCCCTACAGGGAAAGTGCCAGGAGGGAAAAGTGAGGATTATGTTTAGACTTTCTCTGAACTGCTTCAAATCAACTGGATATCTTTGTGCTGTAAATCTCCCAACAGCCAAATGTAAAAGCAGCAAACATCTCGCTGTATGTCCCACATCCAAAGTGCCAAGAGAGAGCTTGCTCTCCCTGTCTTTGAGTACTGTTTGCACTGTCCCGATTACCTCTTTGCTAACATTCTCTTCAGAGCTGCACTGAAACCAGGAACCACGTGGAGAAGGCACCAACTCTGAAAGTGCCTGGAATGAACGTTGGGACTTCTTCTCAGTGTCTCTGATATAGGGTTTCACTGTCCCGGGAAAGTCTCTGCTAACACCCTGCAGAGCGCTGTGCCCAATATACAGAAACGTCTTGCGGTATCCCCTACAGGGAAAGTGCCAGGAGGGAAAAGTGAGGATTATGTTTAGACTTTCTCGGAACTGCTTCAAATCAACTGGATATCTTTGTGCTGTAAATCTCCCAACAGCCAAACGCAAAAGCAGCAAACATCTCGCTGTATGTCCCACATCCAAAGTGCCAAGAGAGTAATGTAGAGCTTGCTCTCCCTGTCTTTGAGTACTGTTTGCACTGTCCCGATTACCTCTTTGCTAACATTCTCTTCAGAGCTGCAGTGAAACCAGGAACCACGTGGAGAAGGCACCCACACTGAAAGTGCCTGGAAGGAACGTTGGGGCTTCTTCTCAGTGTCTCTGATATAGGGTTTCACTGTCCCGGGAAAGTCTCTCCTAACAGCCTGCAGAGCGCTGTGCCCAATATACAGAAACGTCTTGCGGTATCCCCTACAGGGAAAGTGCCAGGAGGGAAAAGTGAGGATTATGTTTAGACTTTCTCGGAACTGCTTCAAATCAACTAGATATCTTTGTGCTGTAAATCTCCCAACAGCCAAATGTAAAAGCAGCAAACATCTCGCTGTATGTTCCACATCCAAAGTGCCAAGAGAGAGCTTGCTCTCCCTGTCTTTGAGTACTGTTTGCACTGTCCCGATTACCTCTTTGCTAACATTCTCTTCAGAGCTGCAGTGAAACCAGGAACCACGTGAAGAAGGCACCCACACTGAAAATGCCTGGAAGGAACGTTGGGGCTTCTTCTCAGTGTCTCTGATATAGGGTTTCACTGTCCCGGGAAAGTCTCTGCTAACACCCTGCAGAGCGCTGTGCCCAATATAGAGAAACGTCTTGCGGTATCCCCTACAGGGAAAGTGCCAGGAGGGAAAAGTGAGGATTATGTTTAGACTTTCTCGGAACTGCTTCAAATCAACTGGATATCTTTGTGCTGTAAATCTCCCAACAGCCAAACGCAAAAGCAGCAAACATCTCGCTGTATGTCCCACATCCAAAGTGCCAAGAGAGTAATGTAGAGCTTGCTCTCCCTGTCTTTGAGTACTGTTTGCACTGTCCCGATTACCTCTTTGCTAACATTCTCTTCAGAGCTGCAGTGAAACCAGGAACCACGTGAAGAAGGCACCAACTCTGAAAGTGCCTGGAAGGAACGTTGGGGCTTCTTCTCAGTGTCTCTGATATAGGGTTTCACTGTGCCGGGAAAGTCTCTGCTAACACCCTGCAGAGCGCTGTGCCCAATATACAGAAACGTCTTGCGGTATCTCCTACAGGGAAAGTGCCAGGAGGGAAAAGTGAGGATTATGTTTAGACTTTCTCTGAACTGCTTCAAATCAACTAGATATCTTTGTGCTGTAAATCTCCCAACAGCCAAATGTAAAAGCAGCAAACATCTCGCTGTATGTCCCACATCCAAAGTGCCAAGAGAGAGCTTGCTCTCCCTGTCTTTGAGTACTGTTTGCACTGTCCCGATTACCTCTTTGCTAACATTCTCTTCAGAGCTGCAGTGAAACCAGGAACCACGTGGAGAAGGCACCAACTCTGAAAGTGCCTGGAATGAACGTTGGGACTTCTTCTCAGTGTCTCTGATATAGGGTTTCACTGTCCCGGGAAAGTCTCTGCTAACAGCCTGCAGAGCGCTGTGCCCAATATACAGAAACGTCTTGCAGTATCTCCTACAGGGAAAGTGCCAGGAGGGAAAAGTGAGGATTATGCTTAGACTTTCTCGGAACTGCTTCAAATCAACTAGATATCTTTGTGCTGTAAATCTCCCAACAGCCAAACGTAAAAGCAGCAAACATCTCGCTGTATGTCCCACATCCAAAGTGCCAAGAGAGAGCTTGCTCTCCCTGTCTTTGAGTACTGTTTGCACTGTCCCGATTACCTCTTTGCTAACATTCTCTTCAGAGCTGCAGTGAAACCAGGAACCACGTGAAGAAGGCACCCACACTGAAAATGCCTGGAAGGAACGTTGGGGCTTCTTCTCAGTGTCTCTGATATAGGGTTTCACTGTCCCGGGAAAGTCTCTGCTAACACCCTGCAGAGCGCTGTGCCCAATATACAGAAACGTCTTGCGGTATCTCCTACAGGGAAAGTGCCAGGAGGGAAAACTGAGGATTATGCTTAGACTTTCTCGGAACTGCTTCAAATCAACTGGATATCTTTGTGCTGTAAATCTCCCAACAGCCAAACGCAAAAGCAGCAAACATCTCGCTGTATGTCCCACATCCAAAGTGCCAAGAGAGTAATGTAGAGCTTGCTCTCCCTGTCTTTGAGTACTGTTTGCACTGTCCCGATTACCTCTTTGCTAACATTCTCTTCAGAGCTGCACTGAAACCAGGAACCACGTGGAGAAGGCACCAACTCTGAAAGTGCCTGGAAGGAACGTTGGGGCTTCTTCTCAGTGTCTCTGATATAGGGTTTCACTGTCCCGGGAAAGTCTCTGCTAACACCCTGCAGAGCGCTGTGCCCAATATACAGAAACGTCTTGCGGTATCTCCTACAGGGAAAGTGCCAGGAGGGAAAAGTGAGGATTATGTTTAGACTTTCTCTGAACTGCTTCAAATCAACTAGATATCTTTGTGCTGTAAACCTCCCAACAGCCAAATGTAAAAGCAGCAAACATCTCGCTGTATGTTCCACATCCAAAGTGCCAAGAGAGAGCTTGCTCTCCCTGTCTTTGAGTACTGTTTGCACTGTCCCGATTACCTCTTTGCTAACATTCTCTTCAGAGCTGCAGTGAAACCAGGAACCACGTGGAGAAGGCACCCACACTGAAAGTGCCTGGAAGGAACGTTGGGGCTTCTTCTCAGTGTCTCTGATATAGGGTTTCACTGTCCCGGGAAAGTCTCTGCTGACACCCTGCAGAGCGCTGTGCCCAATATACAGAAACGTCTTGCGGTATCCCCTACAGGGAAAGTGCCAGGAGGGAAAAGTGAGGATTATGTTTAGACTTTCTCGGAACTGCTTCAAATCAACTGGATATCTTTGTGCTGTAAATCTCCCAACAGCCAAACGCAAAAGCAGCAAACATCTCGCTGTATGTTCCACATTCAAAGTGCCAAGAGAGTAATGTAGAGCTTGCTCTCCCTGTCTTTGAGTACTGTTTGCACTGTCCCGATTACCTCTTTGCTAACATTCTCTTCAGAGCTGCAGTGAAACCAGGAACCACGTGGAGAAGGCACCAACTCTGAAAGTGCCTGGAATGAACGTTGGGACTTCTTCTCAGTGTCTCTGATATAGGGTTTCACTGTCCCGGGAAAGTCTCTGCTAACAGCCTGCAGAGCGCTGTGCCCAATATACAGAAACGTCTTGCAGTATCTCCTACAGGGAAAGTGCCAGGAGGGAAAAGTGAGGATTATGCTTAGACTTTCTCGGAACTGCTTCAAATCAACTAGATATCTTTGTGCTGTAAATCTCCCAACAGCCAAACGTAAAAGCAGCAAACATCTCGCTGTATGTCCCACATCCAAAGTGCCAAGAGAGAGCTTGCTCTCCCTGTCTTTGAGTACTGTTTGCACTGTCCCGATTACCTCTTTGCTAACATTCTCTTCAGAGCTGCACTGAAACCAGGAACCACGTGGAGAAGGCACCAACTCTGAAAGTGCCTGGAATGAACGTTGGGACTTCTTCTCAGTGTCTCTGATATAGGGTTTCACTGTCCCGGGAAAGTCTCTCCTAACAGCCTGCAGAGCGCTGTGCCCAATATACAGAAACGTCTTGCGGTATCCCCTACAGGGAAAGTGCCAGGAGGGAAAAGTGAGGATTATGTTTAGACTTTCTCTGAACTGCTTCAAATCAACTAGATATCTTTGTGCTGTAAACCTCCCAACAGCCAAATGTAAAAGCAGCAAACATCTCGCTGTATGTCCCACATCCAAAGTGCCAAGAGAGAGCTTGCTCTCCCTGTCTTTGAGTACTGTTTGCACTGTCCCGATTACCTCTTTGCTAACATTCTCTTCAGAGCTGCAGTGAAACCAGGAACCACGTGGAGAAGGCACCCACACTGAAAGTGCCTGGAAGGAACGTTGGGGCTTCTTCTCAGTGTCTCTGATATAGGGTTTCACTGTCCCGGGAAAGCCTCTGCTAACACCCTGCAGAGCGCTGTGCCCAATATACAGAAACGTCTTGCGGTATCCCCTACAGGGAAAGTGCCAGGAGGGAAAAGTGAGGATTATGCTTATACTTTCTCAGAACTGCTTCAAATCAACTAGATATCTTTGTGCTGTAAATCTCCCAACAGCCAAACGTAAAAGCAGCAAACATCTCGCTGTATGTCCCACATCCAAAGTGCCAAGAGAGAGCTTGCTCTCCCTGTCTTTGAGTACTGTTTGCACTGTCCCGATTACCTCTTTGCTAACATTCTCTTCAGAGCTGCAGTGAAACCAGGAACCACGTGGAGAAGGCACCAACTCTGAAAGTGCCTGGAATGAACGTTGGGACTTCTTCTCAGTGTCTCTGATATAGGGTTTCACTGTCCCGGGAAAGTCTCTGCTAACACCCTGCAGAGCGCTGTGCCCAATATACAGAAACGTCTTGCGGTATCCCCTACAGGGAAAGTGCCAGGAGGGAAAAGTGAGGATTATGTTTAGACTTTCTCGGAACTGCTTCAAATCAACTGGATATCTTTGTGCTGTAAATCTCCCAACAGCCAAACGCAAAAGCAGCAAACATCTCGCTGTATGTCCCACATCCAAAGTGCCAAGAGAGTAATGTAGAGCTTGCTCTCCCTGTCTTTGAGTACTGTTTGCACTGTCCCGATTACCTCTTTGCTAACATTCTCTTCAGAGCTGCAGTGAAACCAGGAACCACGTGGAGAAGGCACCCACACTGAAAGTGCCTGGAAGGAACGTTGGGGCTTCTTCTCAGTGTCTCTGATATAGGGTTTCACTGTCCCGGGAAAGTCTCTCCTAACAGCCTGCAGAGCGCTGTGCCCAATATACAGAAACGTCTTGCGGTATCCCCTACAGGGAAAGTGCCAGGAGGGAAAAGTGAGGATTATGTTTAGACTTTCTCGGAACTGCTTCAAATCAACTAGATATCTTTGTGCTGTAAATCTCCCAACAGCCAAATGTAAAAGCAGCAAACATCTCGCTGTATGTTCCACATCCAAAGTGCCAAGAGAGAGCTTGCTCTCCCTGTCTTTGAGTACTGTTTGCACTGTCCCGATTACCTCTTTGCTAACATTCTCTTCAGAGCTGCAGTGAAACCAGGAACCACGTGAAGAAGGCACCCACACTGAAAATGCCTGGAAGGAACGTTGGGGCTTCTTCTCAGTGTCTCTGATATAGGGTTTCACTGTCCCGGGAAAGTCTCTGCTAACACCCTGCAGAGCGCTGTGCCCAATATAGAGAAACGTCTTGCGGTATCCCCTACAGGGAAAGTGCCAGGAGGGAAAAGTGAGGATTATGTTTAGACTTTCTCGGAACTGCTTCAAATCAACTGGATATCTTTGTGCTGTAAATCTCCCAACAGCCAAACGCAAAAGCAGCAAACATCTCGCTGTATGTCCCACATCCAAAGTGCCAAGAGAGTAATGTAGAGCTTGCTCTCCCTGTCTTTGAGTACTGTTTGCACTGTCCCGATTACCTCTTTGCTAACATTCTCTTCAGAGCTGCAGTGAAACCAGGAACCACGTGAAGAAGGCACCAACTCTGAAAGTGCCTGGAAGGAACGTTGGGGCTTCTTCTCAGTGTCTCTGATATAGGGTTTCACTGTGCCGGGAAAGTCTCTGCTAACACCCTGCAGAGCGCTGTGCCCAATATACAGAAACGTCTTGCGGTATCTCCTACAGGGAAAGTGCCAGGAGGGAAAAGTGAGGATTATGTTTAGACTTTCTCTGAACTGCTTCAAATCAACTAGATATCTTTGTGCTGTAAATCTCCCAACAGCCAAATGTAAAAGCAGCAAACATCTCGCTGTATGTCCCACATCCAAAGTGCCAAGAGAGAGCTTGCTCTCCCTGTCTTTGAGTACTGTTTGCACTGTCCCGATTACCTCTTTGCTAACATTCTCTTCAGAGCTGCAGTGAAACCAGGAACCACGTGGAGAAGGCACCAACTCTGAAAGTGCCTGGAATGAACGTTGGGACTTCTTCTCAGTGTCTCTGATATAGGGTTTCACTGTCCCGGGAAAGTCTCTGCTAACAGCCTGCAGAGCGCTGTGCCCAATATACAGAAACGTCTTGCAGTATCTCCTACAGGGAAAGTGCCAGGAGGGAAAAGTGAGGATTATGCTTAGACTTTCTCGGAACTGCTTCAAATCAACTAGATATCTTTGTGCTGTAAATCTCCCAACAGCCAAACGTAAAAGCAGCAAACATCTCGCTGTATGTCCCACATCCAAAGTGCCAAGAGAGAGCTTGCTCTCCCTGTCTTTGAGTACTGTTTGCACTGTCCCGATTACCTCTTTGCTAACATTCTCTTCAGAGCTGCAGTGAAACCAGGAACCACGTGAAGAAGGCACCCACACTGAAAATGCCTGGAAGGAACGTTGGGGCTTCTTCTCAGTGTCTCTGATATAGGGTTTCACTGTCCCGGGAAAGTCTCTGCTAACACCCTGCAGAGCGCTGTGCCCAATATACAGAAACGTCTTGCGGTATCTCCTACAGGGAAAGTGCCAGGAGGGAAAACTGAGGATTATGCTTAGACTTTCTCGGAACTGCTTCAAATCAACTGGATATCTTTGTGCTGTAAATCTCCCAACAGCCAAACGCAAAAGCAGCAAACATCTCGCTGTATGTCCCACATCCAAAGTGCCAAGAGAGTAATGTAGAGCTTGCTCTCCCTGTCTTTGAGTACTGTTTGCACTGTCCCGATTACCTCTTTGCTAACATTCTCTTCAGAGCTGCACTGAAACCAGGAACCACGTGGAGAAGGCACCAACTCTGAAAGTGCCTGGAAGGAACGTTGGGGCTTCTTCTCAGTGTCTCTGATATAGGGTTTCACTGTCCCGGGAAAGTCTCTGCTAACACCCTGCAGAGCGCTGTGCCCAATATACAGAAACGTCTTGCGGTATCTCCTACAGGGAAAGTGCCAGGAGGGAAAAGTGAGTATTATGTTTAGACTTTCTCTGAACTGCTTCAAATCAACTAGATATCTTTGTGCTGTAAACCTCCCAACAGCCAAATGTAAAAGCAGCAAACATCTCGCTGTATGTTCCACATCCAAAGTGCCAAGAGAGAGCTTGCTCTCCCTGTCTTTGAGTACTGTTTGCACTGTCCCGATTACCTCTTTGCTAACATTCTCTTCAGAGCTGCAGTGAAACCAGGAACCACGTGGAGAAGGCACCCACACTGAAAGTGCCTGGAAGGAACGTTGGGGCTTCTTCTCAGTGTCTCTGATATAGGGTTTCACTGTCCCGGGAAAGTCTCTGCTGACACCCTGCAGAGCGCTGTGCCCAATATACAGAAACGTCTTGCGGTATCCCCTACAGGGAAAGTGCCAGGAGGGAAAAGTGAGGATTATGTTTAGACTTTCTCGGAACTGCTTCAAATCAACTGGATATCTTTGTGCTGTAAATCTCCCAACAGCCAAACGCAAAAGCAGCAAACATCTCGCTGTATGTTCCACATTCAAAGTGCCAAGAGAGTAATGTAGAGCTTGCTCTCCCTGTCTTTGAGTACTGTTTGCACTGTCCCGATTACCTCTTTGCTAACATTCTCTTCAGAGCTGCAGTGAAACCAGGAACCACGTGGAGAAGGCACCAACTCTGAAAGTGCCTGGAATGAACGTTGGGACTTCTTCTCAGTGTCTCTGATATAGGGTTTCACTGTCCCGGGAAAGTCTCTGCTAACAGCCTGCAGAGCGCTGTGCCCAATATACAGAAACGTCTTGCAGTATCTCCTACAGGGAAAGTGCCAGGAGGGAAAAGTGAGGATTATGCTTAGACTTTCTCGGAACTGCTTCAAATCAACTAGATATCTTTGTGCTGTAAATCTCCCAACAGCCAAACGTAAAAGCAGCAAACATCTCGCTGTATGTCCCACATCCAAAGTGCCAAGAGAGAGCTTGCTCTCCCTGTCTTTGAGTACTGTTTGCACTGTCCCGATTACCTCTTTGCTAACATTCTCTTCAGAGCTGCACTGAAACCAGGAACCACGTGGAGAAGGCACCAACTCTGAAAGTGCCTGGAATGAACGTTGGGACTTCTTCTCAGTGTCTCTGATATAGGGTTTCACTGTCCCGGGAAAGTCTCTCCTAACAGCCTGCAGAGCGCTGTGCCCAATATACAGAAACGTCTTGCGGTATCCCCTACAGGGAAAGTGCCAGGAGGGAAAAGTGAGGATTATGTTTAGACTTTCTCTGAACTGCTTCAAATCAACTAGATATCTTTGTGCTGTAAACCTCCCAACAGCCAAATGTAAAAGCAGCAAACATCTCGCTGTATGTCCCACATCCAAAGTGCCAAGAGAGAGCTTGCTCTCCCTGTCTTTGAGTACTGTTTGCACTGTCCCGATTACCTCTTTGCTAACATTCTCTTCAGAGCTGCAGTGAAACCAGGAACCACGTGGAGAAGGCACCCACACTGAAAGTGCCTGGAAGGAACGTTGGGGCTTCTTCTCAGTGTCTCTGATATAGGGTTTCACTGTCCCGGGAAAGCCTCTGCTAACACCCTGCAGAGCGCTGTGCCCAATATACAGAAACGTCTTGCGGTATCCCCTACAGGGAAAGTGCCAGGAGGGAAAAGTGAGGATTATGCTTATACTTTCTCAGAACTGCTTCAAATCAACTAGATATCTTTGTGCTGTAAATCTCCCAACAGCCAAACGTAAAAGCAGCAAACATCTCGCTGTATGTCCCACATCCAAAGTGCCAAGAGAGAGCTTGCTCTCCCTGTCTTTGAGTACTGTTTGCACTGTCCCGATTACCTCTTTGCTAACATTCTCTTCAGAGCTGCAGTGAAACCAGGAACCACGTGGAGAAGGCACCAACTCTGAAAGTGCCTGGAATGAACGTTGGGACTTCTTCTCAGTGTCTCTGATATAGGGTTTCACTGTCCCGGGAAAGTCTCTGCTAACACCCTGCAGAGCGCTGTGCCCAATATACAGAAACGTCTTGCGGTATCCCCTACAGGGAAAGTGCCAGGAGGGAAAAGTCAGGATTATGTTTAGACTTTCTCGGAACTGCTTCAAATCAACTCGATATCTTTGTGCTGTAAATCTCGCAACAGCCAAACGCAAAAGCAGCAAACATCTCGCTGTATGTCCCACATCCAAAGTGCCAAGAGAGTAATGTAGAGCTTGCTCTCCCTGTCTTTGAGTACTGTTTGCACTGTCCCGATTACCTCTTTGCTAACATTCTCTTCAGAGCTGCAGTGAAACCAGGAACCACGTGGAGAAGGCACCAACTCTGAAAGTGCCTGGAATGAACGTTGGGACTTCTTCTCAGTGTCTCTGATATAGGGTTTCACTGTCCCGGGAAAGTCTCTGCTAACACCCTGCAGAGCGCTGTGCCCAATATACAGAAACGTCTTGCGGTATCTCCTACAGGGAAAGTGCCAGGAGGGAAAAGTGAGGATTATGTTTAGACTTTCTCGGAACTGCTTCAAATCAACTAGATATCTTTGTGCTGTAAACCTCCCAACAGCCAAATGTAAAAGCAGCAAACATCTCGCTGTATGTTCCACATCCAAAGTGCCAAGAGAGAGCTTGCTCTCCCTGTCTTTGAGTACTGTTTGCACTGTCCCGATTACCTCTTTGCTAACATTCTCTTCAGAGCTGCAGTGAAACCAGGAACCACGTGGAGAAGGCACCCACACTGAAAGTGCCTGGAAGGAACGTTGGGGCTTCTTCTCAGTGTCTCTGATATAGGGTTTCACTGTCCCGGGAAAGTCTCTGCTGACACCCTGCAGAGCGCTGTGCCCAATATACAGAAACGTCTTGCGGTATCCCCTACAGGGAAAGTGCCAGGAGGGAAAAGTGAGGATTATGTTTAGACTTTCTCTGAACTGCTTCAAATCAACTGGATATCTTTGTGCTGTAAATCTCCCAACAGCCAAACGCAAAAGCAGCAAACATCTCGCTGTATGTTCCACATCCAAAGTGCCAAGAGAGTAATGTAGAGCTTGCTCTCCCTGTCTTTGAGTACTGTTTGCACTGTCCCGATTACCTCTTTGCTAACATTCTCTTCAGAGCTGCAGTGAAACCAGGAACCACGTGGAGAAGGCACCCACACTGAAAGTGCCTGGAAGGAACGTTGGGGCTTCTTCTCAGTGTCTCTGATATAGGGTTTCACTGTCCCGGGAAAGTCTCTCCTAACACCCTGCAGAGCGCTGTGCCCAATATACAGAAACGTCTTGCGGTATCCCCTACAGGGAAAGTGCCAGGGGGGAAAAGTGAGGATTATGTTTAGACTTTCTCTGAACTGCTTCAAATCAACTGGATATCTTTGTGCTGTAAATCTCGCAACAGCCAAACGCAAAAGCAGCAAACATCTCGCTGTATGTCCCACATCCAAAGTGCCAAGAGAGTAATGTAGAGCTTGCTCTCCCTGTCTTTGAGTACTGTTTGCACTGTCCCGATTACCTCTTTGCTAACATTCTCTTCAGAGCTGCAGTGAAACCAGGAACCACGTGGAGAAGGCACCAACTCTGAAAGTGCCTGGAATGAACGTTGGGACTTCTTCTCAGTGTCTCTGATATAGGGTTTCACTGTCCCGGGAAAGTCTCTCCTAACAGCCTGCAGAGCGCTGTGCCCAATATACAGAAACGTCTTCCAGTATCTCCTACAGGGAAAGTGCCAGGAGGGAAAAGTGAGGATTATGCTTAGACTTTCTCGGAACTGCTTCAAATCAACTAGATATCTTTGTGCTGTAAATCTCCCAACAGCCAAACGTAAAAGCAGCAAACATCTCGCTGTATGTCCCACATCCAAAGTGCCAAGAGAGAGCTTGCTCTCCCTGTCTTTGAGTACTGTTTGCACTGTCCCGATTACCTCTTTGCTAACATTCTCTTCAGAGCTGCAGTGAAACCAGGAACCACGTGAAGAAGGCACCCACACTGAAAATGCCTGGAAGGAACGTTGGGGCTTCTTCTCAGTGTCTCTGATATAGGGTTTCACTGTCCCGGGAAAGTCTCTGCTAACACCCTGCAGAGCGCTGTGCCCAATATACAGAAACGTCTTGCGGTATCTCCTACAGGGAAAGTGCCAGGAGGGAAAAGTGAGGATTATGCTTAGACTTTCTCGGAACTGCTTCAAATCAACTGGATATCTTTGTGCTGTAAATCTCCCAACAGCCAAACGCAAAAGCAGCAAACATCTCGCTGTATGTCCCACATCCAAAGTGCCAAGAGAGTAATGTAGAGCTTGCTCTCCCTGTCTTTGAGTACTGTTTGCACTGTCCCGATTACCTCTTTGCTAACATTCTCTTCAGAGCTGCAGTGAAACCAGGAACCACGTGGAGAAGGCACCAACTCTGAAAGTGCCTGGAAGGAACGTTGGGACTTCTTCTCAGTGTCTCTGATATAGGGTTTCACTGTCCCGGGAAAGTCTCTGCTAACACCCTGCAGAGCGCTGTGCCCAATATACAGAAACGTCTTGCGGTATCTCCTACAGGGAAAGTGCCAGGAGGGAAAAGTGAGGATTATGTTTAGACTTTCTCGGAACTGCTTCAAATCAACTAGATATCTTTGTGCTGTAAACCCCCAACAGCCAAATGTAAAAGCAGCAAACATCTCGCTGTATGTTCCACATCCAAAGTGCCAAGAGAGAGCTTGCTCTCCCTGTCTTTGAGTACTGTTTGCACTGTCCCGATTACCTCTTTGCTAACATTCTCTTCAGAGCTGCAGTGAAACCAGGAACCACGTGGAGAAGGCACCCACACTGAAAGTGCCTGGAAGGAACGTTGGGGCTTCTTCTCAGTGTCTCTGATATAGGGTTTCACTGTCCCGGGAAAGTCTCTGCTGACACCCTGCAGAGCGCTGTGCCCAATATACAGAAACGTCTTGCGGTATCCCCTACAGGGAAAGTGCCAGGAGGGAAAAGTGAGGATTATGTTTAGACTTTCTCTGAACTGCTTCAAATCAACTGGATATCTTTGTGCTGTAAATCTCCCAACAGCCAAACGCAAAAGCAGCAAACATCTCGCTGTATGTTCCACATCCAAAGTGCCAAGAGAGTAATGTAGAGCTTGCTCTCCCTGTCTTTGAGTACTGTTTGCACTGTCCCGATTACCTCTTTGCTAACATTCTCTTCAGAGCTGCAGTGAAACCAGGAACCACGTGGAGAAGGCACCAACTCTGAAAGTGCCTGGAATGAACGTTGGGACTTCTTCTCAGTGTCTCTGATATAGGGTTTCACTGTCCCGGGAAAGTCTCTGCTAACAGCCTGCAGAGCGCTGTGCCCAATATACAGAAACGTCTTGCAGTATCTCCTACAGGGAAAGTGCCAGGAGGGAAAAGTGAGGATTATGCTTAGACTTTCTCGGAACTGCTTCAAATCAACTAGATATCTTTGTGCTGTAAATCTCCCAACAGCCAAACGTAAAAGCAGCAAACATCTCGCTGTATGTCCCACATCCAAAGTGCCAAGAGAGAGCTTGCTCTCCCTGTCTTTGAGTACTGTTTGCACTGTCCCGATTACCTCTTTGCTAACATTCTCTTCAGAGCTGCACTGAAACCAGGAACCACGTGGAGAAGGCACCAACTCTGAAAGTGCCTGGAATGAACGTTGGGACTTCTTCTCAGTGTCTCTGATATAGGGTTTCACTGTCCCGGGAAAGTCTCTCCTAACAGCCTGCAGAGCGCTGTGCCCAATATACAGAAACGTCTTGCGGTATCCCCTACAGGGAAAGTGCCAGGAGGGAAAAGTGAGGATTATGTTTAGACTTTCTCTGAACTGCTTCAAATCAACTAGATATCTTTGTGCTGTAAACCTCCCAACAGCCAAATGTAAAAGCAGCAAACATCTCGCTGTATGTCCCACATCCAAAGTGCCAAGAGAGAGCTTGCTCTCCCTGTCTTTGAGTACTGTTTGCACTGTCCCGATTACCTCTTTGCTAACATTCTCTTCAGAGCTGCAGTGAAACCAGGAACCACGTGGAGAAGGCACCCACACTGAAAGTGCCTGGAAGGAACGTTGGGGCTTCTTCTCAGTGTCTCTGATATAGGGTTTCACTGTCCCGGGAAAGCCTCTGCTAACACCCTGCAGAGCGCTGTGCCCAATATACAGAAACGTCTTGCGGTATCCCCTACAGGGAAAGTGCCAGGAGGGAAAAGTGAGGATTATGCTTATACTTTCTCGGAACTGCTTCAAATCAACTAGATATCTTTGTGCTGTAAATCTCCCAACAGCCAAACGTAAAAGCAGCAAACATCTCGCTGTATGTCCCACATCCAAAGTGCCAAGAGAGAGCTTGCTCTCCCTGTCTTTGAGTACTGTTTGCACTGTCCCGATTACCTCTTTGCTAACATTCTCTTCAGAGCTGCAGTGAAACCAGGAACCACGTGGAGAAGGCACCAACTCTGAAAGTGCCTGGAAGGAACGTTGGGACTTCTTCTCAGTGTCTCTGATATAGGGTTTCACTGTCCCGGGAAAGTCTCTGCTAACACCCTGCAGAGCGCTGTGCCCAATATACAGAAACGTCTTGTGGTATCCCCTACAGGGAAAGTGCCAGGAGGGAAAAGTCAGGATTATGTTTAGACTTTCTCGGAACTGCTTCAAATCAACTAGATATCTTTGTGCTGTAAATCTCCCAACAGCCAAACGCAAAAGCAGCAAACATCTCGCTGTATGTCCCACATCCAAAGTGCCAAGAGAGTAATGTAGAGCTTGCTCTCCCTGTCTTTGAGTACTGTTTGCACTGTCCCGATTACCTCTTTGCTAACATTCTCTTCAGAGCTGCAGTGAAACCAGGAACCACGTGAAGAAGGCACCAACTCTGAAAGTGCCTGGAAGGAACGTTGGGGCTTCTTCTCAGTGTCTCTGATATAGGGTTTCACTGTGCCGGGAAAGTCTCTGCTAACACCCTGCAGAGCGCTGTGCCCAATATACAGAAACGTCTTGCGGTATCTCCTACAGGGAAAGTGCCAGGAGGGAAAAGTGAGGATTATGTTTAGACTTTCTCTGAACTGCTTCAAATCAACTAGATATCTTTGTGCTGTAAATCTCCCAACAGCCAAATGTAAAAGCAGCAAACATCTCGCTGTATGTTCCACATCCAAAGTGCCAAGAGAGAGCTTGCTCTCCCTGTCTTTGAGTACTGTTTGCACTGTCCCGATTACCTCTTTGCTAACATTCTCTTCAGAGCTGCAGTGAAACCAGGAACCACGTGGAGAAGGCACCCACACTGAAAGTGCCTGGAAGGAACGTTGGGGCTTCTTCTCAGTGTCTCTGATATAGGGTTTCACTGTCCCGGGAAAGTCTCTCCTAACACCCTGCAGAGCGCTGTGCCCAATATACAGAAACGTCTTGCGGTATCCCCTACAGGGAAAGTGCCAGGGGGGAAAAGTGAGGATTGTGTTTAGACTTTCTCTGAACTGCTTCAAATCAACTGGATATCTTTGTGCTGTAAATCTCGCAACAGCCAAACGCAAAAGCAGCAAACATCTCGCTGTATGTCCCACATCCAAAGTGCCAAGAGAGTAATGTAGAGCTTGCTCTCCCTGTCTTTGAGTACTGTTTGCACTGTCCCGATTACCTCTTTGCTAACATTCTCTTCAGAGCTGCAGTGAAACCAGGAACCACGTGGAGAAGGCACCAACTCTGAAAGTGCCTGGAAGGAACGTTGGGACTTCTTCTCAGTGTCTCTGATATAGGGTTTCACTGTCCCGGGAAAGTCTCTCCTAACAGCCTGCAGAGCGCTGTGCCCAATATACAGAAACGTCTTCCAGTATCTCCTACAGGGAAAGTGCCAGGAGGGAAAAGTGAGGATTATGCTTAGACTTTCTCGGAACTGCTTCAAATCAACTAGATATCTTTGTGCTGTAAATCTCCCAACAGCCAAACGTAAAAGCAGCAAACATCTCGCTGTATGTCCCACATCCAAAGTGCCAAGAGAGAGCTTGCTCTCCCTGTCTTTGAGTACTGTTTGCACTGTCCCGATTACCTCTTTGCTAACATTCTCTTCAGAGCTGCAGTGAAACCAGGAACCACGTGGAGAAGGCACCAACTCTGAAAGTGCCTGGAAGGAACGTTGGGGCTTCTTCTCAGTGTCTCTGATATAGGGTTTCACTGTCCCGGGAAAGTCTCTGCTAACACCCTGCAGAGCGCTGTGCCCAATATACAGAAACGTCTTGCGGTATCTCCTACAGGGAAAGTGCCAGGAGGGAAAAGTGAGGATTATGTTTAGACTTTCTCGGAACTGCTTCAAATCAACTAGATATCTTTGTGCTGTAAATCTCCCAACAGCCAAACGTAAAAGCAGCAAACATCTCGCTGTATGTCCCACATCCAAAGTGCCAAGAGAGAGCTTGCTCTCCCTGTCTTTGAGTACTGTTTGCACTGTCCCGATTACCTCTTTGCTAACATTCTCTTCAGAGCTGCACTGAAACCAGGAACCACGTGGAGAAGGCACCAACTCTGAAAGTGCCTGGAATGAACGTTGGGACTTCTTCTCAGTGTCTCTGATATAGGGTTTCACTGTCCCGGGAAAGTCTCTCCTAACAGCCTGCAGAGCGCTGTGCCCAATATACAGAAACGTCTTGCGGTATCCCCTACAGGGAAAGTGCCAGGAGGGAAAAGTGAGGATTATGTTTAGACTTTCTCTGAACTGCTTCAAATCAACTAGATATCTTTGTGCTGTAAACCTCCCAACAGCCAAATGTAAAAGCAGCAAACATCTCGCTGTATGTCCCACATCCAAAGTGCCAAGAGAGAGCTTGCTCTCCCTGTCTTTGAGTACTGTTTGCACTGTCCCGATTACCTCTTTGCTAACATTCTCTTCAGAGCTGCAGTGAAACCAGGAACCACGTGGAGAAGGCACCCACACTGAAAGTGCCTGGAAGGAACGTTGGGGCTTCTTCTCAGTGTCTCTGATATAGGGTTTCACTGTCCCGGGAAAGCCTCTGCTAACACCCTGCAGAGCGCTGTGCCCAATATACAGAAACGTCTTGCGGTATCCCCTACAGGGAAAGTGCCAGGAGGGAAAAGTGAGGATTATGCTTATACTTTCTCGGAACTGCTTCAAATCAACTAGATATCTTTGTGCTGTAAATCTCCCAACAGCCAAACGTAAAAGCAGCAAACATCTCGCTGTATGTCCCACATCCAAAGTGCCAAGAGAGAGCTTGCTCTCCCTGTCTTTGAGTACTGTTTGCACTGTCCCGATTACCTCTTTGCTAACATTCTCTTCAGAGCTGCAGTGAAACCAGGAACCACGTGGAGAAGGCACCAACTCTGAAAGTGCCTGGAATGAACGTTGGGACTTCTTCTCAGTGTCTCTGATATAGGGTTTCACTGTCCCGGGAAAGTCTCTGCTAACACCCTGCAGAGCGCTGTGCCCAATATACAGAAACGTCTTGTGGTATCCCCTACAGGGAAAGTGCCAGGAGGGAAAAGTCAGGATTATGTTTAGACTTTCTCGGAACTGCTTCAAATCAACTCGATATCTTTGTGCTGTAAATCTCCCAACAGCCAAACGCAAAAGCAGCAAACATCTCGCTGTATGTCCCACATCCAAAGTGCCAAGAGAGTAATGTAGAGCTTGCTCTCCCTGTCTTTGAGTACTGTTTGCACTGTCCCGATTACCTCTTTGCTAACATTCTCTTCAGAGCTGCAGTGAAACCAGGAACCACGTGAAGAAGGCACCAACTCTGAAAGTGCCTGGAAGGAACCTTGGGGCTTCTTCTCAGTGTCTCTGATATAGGGTTTCACTGTGCCGGGAAAGTCTCTGCTAACACCCTGCAGAGCACTGTGCCCAATATACAGAAACGTCTTGCGGTATCTCCTACAGGGAAAGTGCCAGGAGGGAAAAGTGAGGATTATGTTTAGACTTTCTCTGAACTGCTTCAAATCAACTAGATATCTTTGTGCTGTAAATCTCCCAACAGCCAAATGTAAAAGCAGCAAACATCTCGCTGTATGTTCCACATCCAAAGTGCCAAGAGAGAGCTTGCTCTCCCTGTCTTTGAGTACTGTTTGCACTGTCCCGATTACCTCTTTGCTAACATTCTCTTCAGAGCTGCAGTGAAACCAGGAACCACGTGGAGAAGGCACCCACACTGAAAGTGCCTGGAAGGAACGTTGGGGCTTCTTCTCAGTGTCTCTGATATAGGGTTTCACTGTCCCGGGAAAGTCTCTCCTAACACCCTGCAGAGCGCTGTGCCCAATATACAGAAACGTCTTGCGGTATCTCCTACAGGGAAAGTGCCAGGAGGGAAAAGTGAGGATTATGTTTAGACTTTCTCGGAACTGCTTCAAATCAACTAGATATCTTTGTGCTGTAAACCTACCAACAGCCAAATGTAAAAGCAGCAAACATCTCGCTGTATGTTCCACATCCAAAGTGCCAAGAGAGAGCTTGCTCTCCCTGTCTTTGAGTACTGTTTGCACTGTCCCGATTACCTCTTTGCTAACATTCTCTTCAGAGCTGCACTGAAACCAGGAACCACGTGGAGAAGGCACCCACACTGAAAGTGCCTGGAAGGAACGTTGGGGCTTCTTCTCAGTGTCTCTGATATAGGGTTTCACTGTCCCGGGAAAGTCTCTGCTGACACCCTGCAGAGCGCTGTGCCCAATATACAGAAACGTCTTGCGGTATCCCCTACAGGGAAAGTGCCAGGAGGGAAAAGTGAGGATTATGTTTAGACTTTCTCGGAACTGCTTCAAATCAACTGGATATCTTTGTGCTGTAAATCTCGCAACAGCCAAACGCAAAAGCAGCAAACATCTCGCTGTATGTCCCACATCCAAAGTGCCAAGAGAGTAATGTAGAGCTTGCTCTCCCTGTCTTTGAGTACTGTTTGCACTGTCCCGATTACCTCTTTGCTAACATTCTCTTCAGAGCTGCAGTGAAACCAGGAACCACGTGGAGAAGGCACCAACTCTGAAAGTGCCTGGAATGAACGTTGGGACTTCTTCTCAGTGTCTCTGATATAGGGTTTCACTGTCCCGGGAAAGTCTCTGCTAACAGCCTGCAGAGCGCTGTGCCCAATATACAGAAACGTCTTGCAGTATCTCCTACAGGGAAAGTGCCAGGAGGGAAAAGTGAGGATTATGCTTAGACTTTCTCGGAACTGCTTCAAATCAACTAGATATCTTTGTGCTGTAAATCTCCCAACAGCCAAACGTAAAAGCAGCAAACATCTCGCTGTATGTCCCACATCCAAAGTGCCAAGAGAGAGCTTGCTCTCCCTGTCTTTGAGTACTGTTTGCACTGTCCCGATTACCTCTTTGCTAACATTCTCTTCAGAGCTGCAGTGAAACCAGGAACCACGTGGAGAAGGCACCAACTCTGAAAGTGCCTGGAAGGAACGTTGGGGCTTCTTCTCAGTGTCTCTGATATAGGGTTTCACTGTCCCGGGAAAGTCTCTGCTAACACCCTGCAGAGCGCTGTGCCCAATATACAGAAACGTCTTGCGGTATCCCCTACAGGGAAAGTGCCAGGAGGGAAAAGTGAGGATTATGTTTAGACTTTCTCGGAACTGCTTCAAATCAACTGGATATCTTTGTGCTGTAAATCTCCCAACAGCCAAACGCAAAAGCAGCAAACATCTCGCTGTATGTCCCACATCCAAAGTGCCAAGAGAGTAATGTAGAGCTTGCTCTCCCTGTCTTTGAGTACTGTTTGCACTGTCCCGATTACCTCTTTGCTAACATTCTCTTCAGAGCTGCAGTGAAACCAGGAACCACGTGGAGAAGGCACCAACTCTGAAAGTGCCTGGAATGAACGTTTGGACTTCTTCTCAGTGTCTCTGATATAGGGTTTCACTGTCCCGGGAAAGTCTCTGCTAACAGCCTGCAGAGCGCTGTGCCCAATATACAGAAACGTCTTGCAGTATCTCCTACAGGGAAAGTGCCAGGAGGGAAAAGTGAGGATTATGCTTAGACTTTCTCTGAACTGCTTCAAATCAAGTAGATATCTTTGTGCTGTAAATCTCCCAACAGCCAAACGTAAAAGCAGCAAACATCTCGCTGTATGTCCCACATCCAAAGTGCCAAGAGAGAGCTTGCTCTCCCTGTCTTTGAGTACTGTTTGCACTGTCCCGATTACCTCTTTGCTAACATTCTCTTCAGAGCTGCACTGAAACCAGGAACCACGTGGAGAAGGCACCCACACTGAAAGTGCCTGGAAGAAACGTTGGGGCTTCTTCTCAGTGTCTCTGATATAGGGTTTCACTGTCCCGGGAAAGCCTCTGCTAACACCCTGCAGAGCGCTGTGCCCAATATACAGAAACGTCTTGCGGTATCCCCTACAGGGAAAGTGCCAGGAGGGAAAAGTGAGGATTATGCTTATACTTTCTCGGAACTGCTTCAAATCAACTAGATATCTTTGTGCTGTAAATCTCCCAACAGCCAAACGTAAAAGCAGCAAACATCTCGCTGTATGTCCCACATCCAAAGTGCCAAGAGAGAGCTTGCTCTCCCTGTCTTTGAGTACTGTTTGCACTGTCCCGATTACCTCTTTGCTAACATTCTCTTCAGAGCTGCAGTGAAACCAGGAACCACGTGGAGAAGGCACCAACTCTGAAAGTGCCTGGAAGGAACTGGGGGCTGCAGGCTTTCCTGCTGCCTTCAGCCTCAAAACCACCCTTTCCCACTTGGCGTCGCGCCAGGCCCAAAAATGGCCATATGTCTGGAGACTGGTCCCACGCCCAAAGAGCCAGCAGGGAAAACTATGCCTTTTTCTACAGCTCTTTGGGAACCGCTTGCGTAGCCCCACACACCTGGGGGCTGCAGGCTTTCCTGCTGCCTTCAGCCTCAAAACCACCCTTTCCCACATGGCGTCACGCCAGGCAAAAAAATGGCCATATGTCTGGAGGTTGGTCCCACGCCCAAAGAGCCAGCAGGGAAAACTGTGCCTTGTTCTAAAGCTCTTTGGGAACCGCTTTCGTAGCCCCACACACCTGGGGGCTGCAGGCTTTCCTGCTGCCTTCAGCCTCAAAACCACCCTTTCCCACTCGGCGCCGCGCCAGGTCCAGAAAAGGCCATATGACTGGAGATTGGTTCCACGCCCAAAGAGCCAGCAGGGAAAACTATGCCTTGTTCTAAATCTCTTTGGGAACCGCTTGCGTAGCCCCACACACCTGGGGGCTGCAGGCTTTCCTGCTGCCTACAGCCTCAAAACCACCCTTTCCCACATGCCGTCACCCCAGGCCCAAAAATGGCCATATATCTGGAGACTGGTCCCACGCCGAAAGAGCCAGCAGGGAAAACTATGCCTTGTTCTAAAGCTCTTTGGGAACCGCTTGCGTAGCCCCACAGACCTGGGGGCTGCAGGCTTTCCTGCTGCCTTCAGCCTCAAAACAACCCTTTCCCACTTGGCGCCGCGCCAGGCCCAAAAATGGCCATATGTCTGGAGACTGGTCCCACGCCCAAAGAGCCAGCAGGGAAAGCTATGCCTTGTTCTAAAGCTCTTTGGGAACCGCTTGCGTAGCCCCACACACCTGGGGGCTGCAGGCTTTCCTGCTGCCTTCAGCCTCAAAACAACCCTTTCCCACTTGGCGTCGCGCCAGGCACAAAAATGGCCATATGTCTGGAGATTGGTCCCACGCCCAAAGAGCCAGCAGGGAAAACTATGCCTTGTTCTAAAGCTCTTTGGGAACCGCTTGCGTAGCCCCACACACCTGGGGGCTGCAGGCTTTCCTGCTCTCTTCAGCCTCAAAACAACCCTTTCCCACTTGGCGCCGCGCCAGGTCCAGAAAAGGCCATATGTCTGGAGATTGGTCCCTTTCCCAAAGAGCCAGCAGGGAAAACTATGCCTTGTTCTAAAGCTCTTTGGGAACCGCTTGCGTAGCCCCACACACCTGGGGGCTGCAGGCTTTTCTCGCGCTTTCAGCCTCAAAACGACACTTTCCCTCATGGCATCACGCCAGGCACAAAAATGGCCAGATGTCTGGAGACTGGTCCCTTTCCCAAAGAGCCAGCAGGGAAAACTATGCCTTGTTCTAAAGCTCTTTGGGAACCGCTTGCGTAGCCCCACACACCTGGGGGATGCAGGCTTTCCTGCTCTCTTCAGCCTTAAAACAACCCTTTCCCACTTGGCGCCGCGCCAGGCCCAAAAATGGCCATATGTCTGGAGATTGGTCCCACGCCCAAAGAGACAGCAGGGAAAGCTATGCCTTGTTCTAAAGCTCTTTGGGAACCGCTTGCGTAGCCCCACACACCTGGGGGCTGCAGGCTTTCCTGCTGCCTTCAGCCTCAAAACAACCCTTTCCCACTTGGCGTCGCGCCAGGCACAAAAATGGCCATATGTCTGGAGATTGGTCCCACGCCCAAAGAGCCAGCAGGGAAAACTATGCCTTGTTCTAAAGCTCTTTGGGAACCGCTTGCGTAGCCCCACACACCTGGGGGCTGCAGGCTTTCCTGCTGTCTTCAGCCTCAAAACAACCCTTTCCCACATGGCGTCACGCCAGGCACAAAAATGGCCATATGTCTGGAGGTTGGTCCCACGCCCAAAGAGCCAGCAGGGAAAACTATGCCTTGTTCTAAAGCTCTTTGGGAACCGCTTGCGTAGCCCCACACACCTGGGGGCTACAGGCTTTCCTGCTGCCTTCAGCCTCAAAACCTCCATTTCCCACGTGGCCCCGCGCCAGGCACAAAAACGGCCATATATCTGGAGACTGGTCCCACGCCCAAAGAGCCAGCAGGGAAAACTATGCCTTGTTCTAAAGCTCTTTGGGAACCGCTTCCGTAGCCCCACACACCTGGGGGCTGCAGGCTTTCCTGCTGCCTTCAGCCTCAAAACCACCCTTTCCCACTCGTCCCAGCGCCAGGCACAAAAACGGCCATATGTCTGGAGATTGGTCCCACGCCGAAAGAGCCAGCAGGGAAAACTATGCCTTGTTCTAAAGCTCTTTGGGAACCGCTTGCGTAGCCCCACACACCTGGGGGCTGCAGGCTTTCCTGCTGCCTTCAGCCTCAAAACCACCCTTTCCCACATGGCGTCACGCCAGGCACAAAAATGGCCAGATGTCTGGAGACTGGTCCCACGCCCAAAGAGCCAGCAGGGAAAACTATGCCTTGTTCTAAAGCTCTTTGGGAACCGCTTGCGTAGCCCCACACACCTGGGGGCTGCAGGCTTTCCTGCTGCCTTCAGCCTCAAAACCACCCTTTCCCACTTGTCCCAGCGCCAGGCCCAAAAATGGCCATATGTCTGGAGACTGGTCCCACGCTCAAAGAGCCAGCAGGGAAAACTATGCCTTGTTCTAAAGCTCTTTGGGAACCGCTTGCGTAGCCCCACACACCTGGGGGCTGCAGGATTTCCTGCTGCCTTCAGCCTCAAAACCACCCTTTCCCACATGCCGTCACCCTAGGCCCAAAAATGGCCATATGTCTGGAGATTGGTCCCACGCCCAAAGAGCCAGCAGGGAAAACTATGCCTTGTTCTAAAGCTCTTTGGGAACCGCTTGCATAGCCCCACATACCTGGGGGCTGCAGGCTTTCCTGCTCTGTTCAGCCTCAAAACAACCCTTTCCCACTTGGCGCCGCGCCAGGCACAAAAATGGCCATATGTCTAGAGATTGGTCCCACGCCCAAAGAGCCAGCAGGGAAAGCTATGCCTTGTTCTAAAGCTCTTTGGGAACCGCTTGCGTAGCCCCACACACCTGGGGGCTGCAGGCTTTCCTGCTGCCTTCAGCCTCAAAACAACCCTTTCCCACTTGGCGTCGCGCCAGGCACAAAAATGGCCATATGTCTGGAGATTGGTCCCACGCCCAAAGAGCCAGCAGGGAAAACTATGCCTTGTTCTAAAGCTCTTTGGGAACCGCTTGCGTAGCCCCACACACCTGGGGGCTGCAGGCTTTCCTGCTCTCTTCAGCCTCAAAACAACCCTTTCCCACTTGGCGCCGCGCCAGGTCCAGAAAAGGCCATATGTCTGGAGATTGGTCCCTTTCCCAAAGAGCCAGCAGGGAAAACTATGCCTTGTTCTAAAGCTCTTTGGGAACCGCTTGCGTAGCCCCACACACCTGGGGGCTACAGGCTTTCCTGCTGCCTTCAGCCTCAAAACCTCCATTTCCCACGTGGCCCCGCGCCAGGCACAAAAACGGCCATATATCTGGAGACTGGTCCCACGCCCAAAGAGCCAGCAGGGAAAACTATGCCTTGTTCTAAAGCTCTTTGGGAACCGCTTCCGTAGCCCCACACACCTGGGGGCTGCAGGCTTTCCTGCTGCCTTCAGCCTCAAAACCACCCTTTCCCACTCGTCCCAGCGCCAGGCACAAAAATGGCCATATGTCTGGAGATTGGTCCCACGCCGAAAGAGCCAGCAGGGAAAACTATGCCTTGTTCTAAAGCTCTTTGGGAACCGCTTGCGTAGCCCCACACACCTGGGGGCTGCAGGCTTTCCTGCTGCCTTCAGCCTCAAAACCACCCTTTCCCACATGGCGTCACGCCAGGCACAAAAATGGCCAGATGTCTGGAGACTGGTCCCACGCCCAAAGAGCCAGCAGGGAAAACTATGCCTTGTTCTAAAGCTCTTTGGGAACCGCTTGCGTAGCCCCACACACCTGGGGGCTGCAGGCTTTCCTGCTGCCTTCAGCCTCAAAACCACCCTTTCCCACTTGTCCCAGCGCCAGGCCCAAAAATGGCCATATGTCTGGAGACTGGTCCCACGCTCAAAGAGCCAGCAGGGAAAACTATGCCTTGTTCTAAAGCTCTTTGGGAACCGCTTGCGTAGCCCCACACACCTGGGGGCTGCAGGATTTCCTGCTGCCTTCAGCCTCAAAACCACCCTTTCCCACATGCCGTCACCCTAGGCCCAAAAATGGCCATATGTCTGGAGATTGGTCCCACGCCCAAAGAGCCAGCAGGGAAAACTATGCCTTGTTCTAAAGCTCTTTGGGAACCGCTTGCATAGCCCCACATACCTGGGGGCTGCAGGCTTTCCTGCTCTGTTCAGCCTCAAAACAACCCTTTCCCACTTGGCGCCGCGCCAGGCACAAAAATGGCCATATGTCTAGACATTGGTCCCACGCCCAAAGAGCCAGCAGGGAAAGCTATGCCTTGTTCTAAAGCTCTTTGGGAACCGCTTGCGTAGCCCCACACACCTGGGGGCTGCAGGCTTTCCTGCTGCCTTCAGCCTCAAAACCACCCTTTCCCACTTGGCGTCGCGCCAGGCACAAAAATGGCCATATGTCTGGAGATTGGTCCCACGCCCAAAGAGCCAGCAGGGAAAACTATGCCTTTTTCTAAAGCTCTTTGGGAACCGCTTGCGTAGCCCCACAGACCTGGGGGCTGCAGGCTTTCCTGCTGCCTTCAGCCTCAAAACCACCCTTTCCCACTTGGCGTCACGCCAGGCACAAAAATGGCCATATGTCTGGAGGTTGGTCCCACGCCCAAAGAGCCAGCAGGGAAAACTGTGCCTTGTTCTAAAGCTCTTTGGGAACCGCTTGCGTAGCCCCACACACCTGGGGGCTGCAGGCTTTCCTGCTGCCTTCAGCCTCAAAACCACCCTTTCCCACTTGGCGCCGCGCCAGGTCCAGAAAAGGCCATATGACTGGAGATTGGTCCCACGCCCAAAGAGCCAGCAGGGAAAACTATGCCTTGTTCTAAATCTCTTTGGGAACGGCTTGTGTAGCCCCACACACCTGGGGGCTGCAGGCTTTCCTGCTGCCTTCAGCCTCAAAACCACCCTTTCCCACATGCCGTCATCCCAGGCCCAAAAATGGCCATATGTCTGGAGACTGGTCCCACGCCCAAAGAGCCAGCAGGGAAAGCTATGCCTTGTTCTAAAGCTCTTTGGGAACTGCTTGCGTAGCCCCACACACCTGGGGGCTGCAGGCTTTCCTGCTGCCTTCAGCCTCAAAACAACCCTTTCCCACTTGGCGTCGCGCCAGGCACAAAAATGGCCATATGTCTGGAGATTGGTCCCACGCCCAAAGAGCCAGCAGGGAAAACTATGCCTTGTTCTAAAGCTCTTTGGGAACCGCTTGCGTAGCCCCACACGCCTGGGGGCTGCAGGCTTTCCTGCTCTCTTCAGCCTCAAAACAACCCTTTCCCACTTGGTGCCGCGCCAGGTCCAGAAAAGGCCATATGTCTGGAGATTGGTCCCACGCCCAAAGAGCCAGCAGGGAAAACTATGCCTTGTTCTAAAGCTCTTTGGGAACCGCTTGCGTAGCCCCACACACCTGGGGGCTGCAGGCTTTTCTCGCGCTTTCAGCCTCAAAACGACACTTTCCCTCATGGCATCACGCCAGGCACAAAAATGGCCAGATGTCTGGAGACTGGTCCCTTTCCCAAAGAGCCAGCAGGGAAAACTATGCCTTGTTCTAAAGCTCTTTGGGAACCGCTTGCGTAGCCCCACACACCTGGGGGCTGCAGGCTTTCCTGCTCTCTTCAGCCTTAAACAACCCTTTCCCACTTGGCGCCGCGCCAGGCACAAAAATGGCCATATGTCTGGAGACTGGTCCCACGCCCAAAGAGCCAGCAGGGAAAGCTATGCCTTGTTCTGAAGCTCTTTGGGAACCGCTTGCGTAGCCCCACAGACCTGGGGGCTGCAGGCTTTCCTGCTGCCTTCAGCCTCAAAACAACCCTTTCCCACTTGGCGTCGCGCCAGGCACAAAAATGGCCATATGTCTGGAGATTGGTCCCACGCCCAAAGAGCCAGCAGGGAAAACTATGCCTTGTTCTAAAGCTCTTTGGGAACCGCTTGCGTAGCCCAACACACCTGGGGGCTGCAGGCTTTCCTGCTGTCTTCAGCCTCAAAACAACCCTTTCCCACATGGCGTCACGCCAGGCACAAAAATGGCCATATGTCTGGAGGTTGGTCCCACGCCCAAAGAGCCAGCAGGGAAAACTATGCCTTGTTCTAAAGCTCTTTGGGAACCGCTTGCGTAGCCCCACACACCTGGGGGCTGCAGGCTTTCCTGCTGCCTTCAGCCTCAAAACCTCCATTTCCCACGTGGCCCCGCGCCAGGCACAAAAACGGCCATATATCTGGAGACTGGTCCCTTTCCCAAAGAGCCAGCAGGGAAAACTATGCCTTGTTCTAAAGCTCTTTGGGAACCGCTTCTGTAGCCCCACACACCTGGGGGCTGCAGGCTTTCCTGCTGCCTTCAGCCTCAAAACCACCCTTTCCCACTTGTCCCAGCGCCAGGCACAAAAACGGCCATATGTCTGGAGATTGGTCCCACGCCGAAAGAGCCAGCAGGGAAAACTATGCCTTGTTCTAAAGCTCTTTGGGAACCGCTTGCGTAGCCCCACACACCTGGGGGCTGCAGGCTTTCCTGCTGCCTTCAGCCTCAAAACCACCCTTTCCCACATGGCGTCACGCCAGGCACAAAAATGGCCATATGTCTGGAGACTGGTCCCACGCCCAAAGAGCCAGCAGGGAAAACTATGCCTTGTTCTAAAGCTCTTTAGGAACCGCTTCCGTAGCCCCACACACCTGGGGGCTGCAGGCTTTCCTGCTGCCTTCAGCCTCAAAACCACCCTTTCCCACTTGGCGTCGCGCCAGGAACAAAAGTGGCCATATGTCTGGAGACTGGTCCCACGCCCAAAGAGCCAGCAGGGAAAACTATGCCTTTTTCTAAAGCTCTTTGGGAACCGCTTGCGTAGCCCCACAGACCTGGGGGCTGCAGGCTTTCCTGCTGCCTTCAGCCTCAAAACCACCCTTTCCCACTTGGCGTCGCGCCAGGCACAAAAATGGCCATATGTCTGGAGATTGGTCCCACGCCCAAAGAGCCAGCAGGGAAAACTATGCCTTGTTCTAAAGCTCTTTGGGAACCGCTTGCGTAGCCCCACACACCTGGGGGCTGCAGGCTTTCCTGCTGTCTTCAGCCTCAAAACAACCTTTTCCCACATGGCGTCACGCCAGGCACAAAAATGGCCATATGTCTGGAGGTTGGTCCCACGCCCAAAGAGCCAGCAGGGAAAACTATGCCTTGTTCTAAAGCTCTTTGGGAACCGCTTGCGTAGCCCCACACACCTGGGGGCTGCAGGCTTTCCTGCTGCCTTCAGCCTCAAAACCTCCATTTCCCACGTGGCCCCGCGCCAGGCACAAAAACGGCCATATATCTGGAGATTGGTCCCTTTCCCAAAGAGCCAGCAGGGAAAAATATGCCTTGTTCTAAAGCTCTTTGGGAACCGCTTCCGTAGCCCCACACACCTGGGGGCTGCAGGCTTTCCTGCTGCCTTCAGCCTCAAAACCACCCTTTCCCACTTGTCCCAGCGCCAGGCACAAAAACGGCCATATGTCTGGAGATTGGTCCCACGCCGAAAGAGCCAGCAGGGAAAACTATGCCTTGTTCTAAAGCTCTTTGGGAACCGCTTGCGTAGCCCCACACACCTGGGGGCTGCAGGCTTTCCTGCTGCCTTCAGCCTCAAAACCACCCTTTCCCACATGGCGTCACGCCAGGCACAAAAATGGCCATATGTCTGGAGACTGGTCCCACGCCCAAAGAGCCAGCAGGGAAAACTATGCCTTGTTCTAAAGCTCTTTGGGAACCGCTTCCGTAGCCCCACACACCTGGGGGCTGCAGGCTTTCCTGCTGCCTTCAGCCTCAAAACCACCCTTTCCCACTTGGCGTCGCGCCAGGAACAAAAGTGGCCATATGTCTGGAGACTGGTCCCACGCCCAAAGAGCCAGCAGGGAAAACTATGCCTTTTTCTAAAGCTCTTTGGGAACCGCTTGCGTAGCCCCACAGACCTGGGGGCTGCAGGCTTTCCTGCTGCCTTCAGCCTCAAAACCACCCTTTCCCACATGGCGTCACGCCAGGCACAAAAATGGCCATATGTCTGGAGGTTGGTCCCACGCCCAAAGAGCCAGCAGGGAAAACTGTGCCTTGTTCTAAAGCTCTTTGGGAACCGCTTGCGTAGCCCCACACACCTGGGGGCTGCAGGCTTTCCTGCTGCCTTCAGCCTCAAAACCACCCTTTCCCACTTGGCGCCGCGCCAGGTCCAGAAAAGGCCATATGTCTGGAGATTGGTCCCACGCCCAAAGAGCCAGCAGGGAAAACTATGCCTTGTTCTAAAGCTCTTTGGGAACCGCTTGCGTAGCCCCACACACCTGGGTGCTGCAGGCTTTTCTCGCGCTTTCAGCCTCAAAACGACACTTTCCCTCATGGCATCACGCCAGGCACAAAAATGGCCAGATGTCTGGAGACTGGTCCCTTTCCCAAAGAGCCAGCAGGGAAAACTATGCCTTGTTCTAAAGCTCTTTGGGAACCGCTTGCGTAGCCCCACACACCTGGGGGCTGCAGGCTTTCCTGCTGCCTTCAGCCTCAAAACCACCCTTTCCCACTTGGCGCCGCGCCAGGCCCAAAAATGGCCATATGTCTGGAGACTGGTCCCACGCCCAAGAGCCAGCAGGGAAAACTATGCCTTGTTCTAAAGCTCTTTGGGAACCGCTTGCGTAGCCCTACACACCTGGGGGCTGCAGGCTTTCCTCCTGCCTTCAGCCTCAAAACCACCCTTTCCCACTTGGCCCTGTGCCAGGCCCAAAAATGGCCATATGTCTGGAGACTGGTCCCACGCCCAAAGAGCCAGCAGGGAAAACTATGCCTTGTTCTAAAGCTCTTTGGGAACAGATTGCGTAGCCCCACACACCTGGGGGCTGCAGGCTTTCCTGCTGCCTTCAGCCTCAAAACAACCCTTTCCCACATGGCGTCACGCCAGGCACAAAAATGGCCATATGTCTGGAGATTGGTCCCACGCCCAAAGAGCCAGCAGGGAAAACTATGCCTTGTTCTAAAGCTCTTTGGGAACGGCTTGCGTAGCCCCACAGACCTGCGGGCTGCAGGCTTTCCTGCTGCCTTAAGCCTCAAAAGCACCCTTTCCCACATGCCGTCACGCCAGGCACAAAAATGGCCATATGTCTGGAGACTGGTCCCACGCCCAAAGAGACAGCAGGGAAAACTATGCCTTGTTCTAAAGCTCTTTGGGAACCGCTTGCATAGCCCCACACACCTGGGGGCTGCAGGCTTTCCTGCTGCCTTCAGCCTCAAAACAACCCTTTCCCACTTGGAGACTCGCCAGGCCCAAAAATGGCCATATGTCTGGAGACTGGTCCCACGCCGAAAGAGCCAGCAGGGAAAACTAGGCCTTGTTGTAAAGCTCTTTGGGAACGGCTTGCGTAGCCCCACACACCTGGGGGCTGCAGGCTTTCCTGCTGCCTTCAGCCTCAAAACCACCCTTTCCCACTTGGCGCCGCGCCAGGCCCAAAAATGGCCATATGTCTGGAGACTGGTCCCACGCCCAAAGAGCCAGCAGGGAAAACTATGCCTTGTTCTAAAGCTCTTTGGGAACCGCTTGCGTAGCCCCACAGATCTGCGGGCTGCAGGCTTTCCTGCTGCCTTCAGCCTCAAAACCACCCTTTCCCACTTGGCCCCGCTCCAGGCACAAAAATGGCCATATGTCTGGAGATTGGTCCCACGCCCAAAGAGCCAGCAGGGAAAACTATGCCTTGTACTAAAGCTCTTTGGGAACGGCTTGCGTAGCCCCACACACCTGGGGGCTGCAGGCTTTCCTGCTGCCTTCAGCCTCAAAACCACCCTTTCCCACATGCCGTCACCCCAGGCCCAAAAATGGCCATATATCTGGAGATTGGTCCCACGCCCAAAGAGCCAGCAGGGAAAACTATGCCTTGTTCTAAAGCTCTTTGGGAACCGCTTCCGTAGCCCCACACACCTGGGGGCTGCAGGCTTTCCTGCTCTCTTCAGCCTCAAAACAACCCTTTCCCACTTGGCGCCGCGCCAGGCCCAAAAATGGCCATATGTCTAGAGATTGGTCCCACGCCCAAAGAGCCAGCAGGGAAAGCTATGCCTTGTTCTAAAGCTCTTTGGGAACCGCTTGCGTAGCCCCACACACCTGGGGGCTGCAGGCTTTCCTGCTGCCTTCAGCCTCAAAACAACCCTTTCACACTTGGCGTCGCGCCAGGCACAAAATTGGCCATATGTCTGGAGACTGGTCCCACGCCCAAAGAGCCAGCAGGGAAAACTATGCCTTGTTCTAAAGCTCTTTGGGAACCGCTTGCGTAGCCCCACACACCTGGGGGCTGCAGGCTTTCCTGCTGCCTTCAGCCTCAAAACCACCCTTTCCCACTTGGCGCCGCGCCAGGCCCAAAAATGGCCATATGTCTGGAGACTGGTCCCACGCCCAAGAGCCAGCAGGGAAAACTATGCCTTGTTGTAAAGCTCTTTGGGAACCGCTTGCGTAGCCCCACACACCTGGGGGCTGCAGGCTTTCCTGCTGCCTTCAGCCTCTAAAACTCCCCTTCCCACTTGGCCCTGCTCCAGGCACAAAAATGGCCATATGTCTGGAGATTGGTCCCACGCCCAAAGAGCCAGCAGGGAAAACTATGCCTTGTACTAAAGCTCTTTGGGAACCGCTTGCGTAGCCCCACACACCTGGGGGCTGCAGGCTTTCCTGCTGCCTTCAGCCTCAAAACCACCCTTTCCCACATGCCGTCACCCCAGGCCCAAAAAGGCCATATATCTGGAGATTGGTCCCACGCCCAAAGAGCCAGCAGGGAAAACTATGCCTTGTTCTAAAGCTCTTTGGGAACCGCTTGCGTAGCCCCACACACCTGGGGGCTGCAGGCTTTCCTGCTGCCTTCAACCTCAAAACAACCCTTTCCCACATGGCGTCACGCCAGGCACAAAAATGGCCATATGTCTGGAGACTGGTCCCACGCCCAAAGAGCCAGCAGGGAAAACTATGCCTTGTTGTAAAGCTCTTTGGGAACCGCTTGCGTAGCCCCACACACCTGGGGGCTGCAGGATTTCCTGCTGCCTTCAGCCTCAAAACCTCCCTTTCCCACTTGGCCCTGCTCCAGGCACAAAAATGGCCATATGTCTGGAGATTGGTCCCACGCCCAAAGAGCCAGTAGGGAAAACTATGCCTTGTTCTAAAGCTCTTTGGGAACCGCTTCCGTAGCCCCACACACCTGGGGGCTGCAGGCTTTCCTGCTGCCTTCAGCCTCAAAACCACCCTTTCCCACATGCCGTCACCCCAGGCCCAAAAATGGCCATATATCTAGAGATTGGTCCCACGCCCAAAGAGCCAGCAGGGAAAACTATGCCTTGTTCTAAAGCTCTTTGGGAACCGCTTGCGTAGCCCCACACACCTGGGGGCTGCAGGCTTTCCTGCTCTCTTCAGCCTCAAAACAACCCTTTCCCACTTGGCGCCGCGCCAGGCCCAAAAATGGCCATATGTCTAGAGATTGGTCCCACGCCCAAAGAGCCAGCAGGGAAAGCTATGCCTTGTTCTAAAGCTCTTTGGGAACCGCTTGCGTAGCCCCACACACCTGGGGGCTGCAGGCTTTCCTGCTGCCTTCAGCCTCAAAACAACCCTTTCACACTTGGCGTCGCGCCAGGCACAAAATTGGCCATATGTCTGGAGACTGGTCCCACGCCCAAAGAGCCAGCAGGGAAAACTATGCCTTGTTCTAAAGCTCTTTGGGAACCGCTTGCGTAGCCCCACACACCTGGGGGCTGCAGGCTTTCCTGCTGCCTTCAGCCTCAAAACCACCCTTTCCCACTTGGCGCCGCGCCAGGCACAAAAATGGCCATATGTCTGGAGACTGGTCCCACGCCCAAGAGCCAGCAGGGAAAACTATGCCTTGTTGTAAAGCTCTTTGGGAACCGCTTGCGTAGCCCCACACACCTGGGGGCTGCAGGCTTTCCTGCTGCCTTCAGCCTCTAAAACTCCCCTTCCCACTTGGCCCTGCTCCAGGCACAAAAATGGCCATATGTCTGGAGATTGGTCCCACGCCCAAAGAGCCAGCAGGGAAAACTATGCCTTGTACTAAAGCTCTTTGGGAACCGCTTGCGTAGCCCCACACACCTGGGGGCTGCAGGCTTTCCTGCTGCCTTCAGCCTCAAAACCACCCTTTCACACATGGCATCACGCCAGGCACAAAAATGGCCAGATGTCTGGAGACTGGTCCCTTTCCCAAAGAGCCAGCAGGGAAAACTATGCCTTGTTCTAAAGCTCTTTGGGAACCGCTTGCATAGCCCCACACACCTGGGGGCTGCAGGCTTTCCTGCTGCCTTCAGCCTCAAAACCACCCTTTCCCACTTGGCGTCGCGCCAGGCACAAAAATGGCCATATGTCTGGAGATTGGTCCCACGCCCAAAGAGCCAGCAGGGAAAACTATGCCTTGTACTAAAGCTCTTTGGGAACAGCTTGCGTAGCCCCACACACCTGGGGGCTGCAGGCTTTCCTGCTGCCTTCAGCCTCAAAACCTCCATTTCCCACGTGGCCCCGCGCCAGGCACAAAAACGGCCATATGTCTGGAGGTTGGTCCCACGCCCAAAGAGCCAGCAGGGAAAACTATGCCTTGTACTAAAGCTCTTTGGGAACCGCTTCCGTAGCCCAACACACCTGGGGGCTGCAGGCTTTCCTGCTCTCTTCAGCCTCAAAACCACCCTTTCCCACTTGTCCCAGCGCCAGGCACAAAAATGGCCATATGTGTGGAGACTGGTCCCACGCTCAAAGAGCCAGCAGGGAAAACTATGCCTTGTTCTAAAGCTCTTTGGGAACGGCTTGCGTAGCCCCACACACCTGGGGGCTGCAGGCTTTCCTGCTGCCTTCAGCCTCAAAACCACCCTTTCCCACTTGGCCCTGTGCCAGGCACGAAAATGGCCATATGTCTGGAGACTGGTCCCTTTCCCAAAGAGCCAGGAGGGAAAACTATGCCTTGTTCTAAAGCTCTTTGGGAACCGCTTGCGTGGCCCCACACACCTGGGGGCTGCAGGCTTTCCTGCTGCCTTCAGCCTCAAAACCACCCTTTCCCACATGGCGTCACGCCAGGCACAAAAATGGCCATAAGTCTGGAGATTGGTCCCACGCCCAAAGAGCCAGCAGGGAAAACTATGCCTTGTACTAAAGCTCTTTGGGAACCGCTTCCGTAGCCCCACACACCTGCGGGCTGCAGGCTTTCCTGCTGCCTTCAGCCTCAAAACCACCCTTTCCCACTTGTCCCAGGGCCAGGCACAAAAATGGCCATATGTGTGGAGACTGGTCCCACGCCCAAAGAGCCAGCAGGGAAAACTATGCCTTGTTCTAAAGCTCTTTGGGAACCGCTTGCGTAGCCCCACACACCTGGGGGCTGCAGGCTTTCCTGCTGCCTTCAGCCTCAAAACCACCCTTTCCCACTTGGCCCCGTGCCAGGCACGAAAATGGCCATATGTCTGGAGAATGGTCCCACGCCCAAAGAGCCAGCAGGGAAAATTATGCCTTGTTCTAAAGCTCTTTGGGAACCGCTTGCGTGGCCCCACAGACCTGGGGGCTGCAGGCTTTCCTGCTGCCTTCAGCCTCAAAACCACCCTTTCCCACATGGCGTCACGCCAGGCACAAAAATGGCCATATGTCTGGAGATTGGTCCCACGCCCAAAGAGCCAGCAGGGAAAACTATGCCTTGTTCTAAAGCTCTTTGGGAACCGCTTGCATAGCCCCACACACCTGGGGGCTGCAGGCTTTCCTGCTGCCTTCAGCCTCAAAACCACCCTTTCCCACTTGGCCCCGCGCCAGGCCCAAAAATGGCCATATGTCTAGAGATTGGTCCCACGCCCAAAGAGCCAGCAGGGAAAACTATGCCTTGTACTAAAGCTCTTTGGGAACCGCTTGCGTAGCCCCACACACCTGGGGGCTGCAGGCTTTCCTGCTGCCTTCAGCCTCAAAACCACCCTTTCCCACTTGGTGCCGCGCAAGGCACAAAAATGGCCATATGTCTGGAGACTGGTCCCACGCCCAAAGAGCCAGCAGGGAAAACTATGCCTTGTTCTAAAGCTCTTTGGGAACCGCTTGCGTAGCCCCACACACCTGGGGGCTGCAGGCTTTTCTCGCGCTTTCAGTCTCAAAACCACACTTTCCCTCATGGCATCACGCCAGGCACAAAAATGGCCAGATGTCTGGAGACTGGTCCCTTTCCCAAAGAGCCAGGAGGGAAAACTATGCCTTGTTCTAAAGCTCTTTGGGAACCGCTTGCGTGGCCCCACACACCTGGGGGGTGCAGGCTTTCCTGCTGCCTTCAGCCTCAAAACCACCCTTTCCCACTTGTCCCAGCGCCAGGCACAAAAATGGCCATATGTCTGGAGATTGGTCCCACGCCCAAAGAGCCAGCAGGGAAAACTATGCCTTGTACTAAAGCTCTTTGGGAACCGCTTGCGTAGCCCCACACACATGGGGGCTGCAGGCTTTCCTGCTGCCTTCAGCCTCAAAACCACCCTTTCCCACATGCCGTCACCCTAGGCCCAAAAATGGCCATATGTCTGGAGATTGGTCCCACGCCCAAAGAGCCAGCAGGGAAAACTATGCCTTGTTCTAAAGCTCTTTGGGAACCGCTTGCATAGCCCCACACACCTGGGGGCTGCAGGCTTTCCTGCTCTCTTCTGCCTCAAAACAACCCTTTCCCACTTGGAGACGCGCCAGGCACAAAAATGGCCATATGTCTGGAGACTGGTCCCACGCCCAAAGAGCCAGCAGGGAAAACTATGCCTTGTTCTAAAGCTCTTTGGGAACCGCTTGCGTAGCCCCACACACCTGGGGGCTGCAGGCTTTCCTGCTGCCTTCAGCCTCAAAACCACCCTTTCCCACTTGGCGCCGCGCCAGGCACAAAAATGGCCATATGTCTGGAGACTGGTCCCACGCCCAAAGAGCCAGCAGGGAAAACTATGCCTTGTTCTAAAGCTCTCTGGGAACCGCTTGCGTAGCCCCACACACCTGGGGGCTGCAGGCTTTTCTCGCGCTTTCAGCCTCAAAACCACCCTTTCCCTCATGGCATCACGCCAGGCACAAAAATGGCCAGATGTCTGGAGACTGGTCCCTTTCCCAAAGAGCCAGCAGGGAAAACTATGCCTTGTTCTAAAGCTCTTTGGGAACCGCTTCCGTAGCCCCACACACCTGGGGGCTGCAGGCTTTCCTGCTGCCTTCAGCCTCAAAACCACCCTTTCCCACTTAGCCCCGCGCCAGGCACAAAAATGGCCATATGTCTGGAGACTGGTCCCACGCCCAAAGAGCCAGCAGGGAAAACTATGCCTTGTTCTAAAGCTCTTTGGGAACCGCTTGCGTAGCCCCACACACCTGGGGGCTGCAGGCTTTCCTGCTGCCTTCAGCCTCAAAACCACCCTTTCCCACTTGGCCCCGTGCCAGGCACGAAAATGGCCATATGTCTGGAGACTGGTCCCTTTCCCAAAGAGCCAGCAGGGAAAACTATGCCTTGTTCTAAAGCTCTTTGGGAACCGCTTGCGTGGCCCCACAGACCTGGGGGCTGCAGGCTTTCCTGCTGCCTTCAGCCTCAAAACCACCCTTTCCCACATGGCGTCACGCCAGGCACAAAAATGGCCATATGTCTGGAGACTGGTCCCACGCCCAAAGAGCCAGCAGGGAAAACTATGCCTTGTTCTAAAGCTCTTTGGGAACCGCTTGCGTAGCCCCACAGACCTGCGGGCTGCAGGCTTTCCTGCTGCCTTAAGCCTCAAAACCACCCTTTCCCACATGGCGTCACGCCAGGCACAAAAATGGCCATATGTCTGGAGACTGGTCCCTTTCCCAAAGAGCCAGGAGGGAAAACTATGCCTTGTTCTAAAGCTCTTTGGGAACCGCTTGCGTGGCCCCACAGACCTGGGGGCTGCAGGCTTTCCTGCTCTCTTCAGCCTCAAAACAACCCTTTCCCACTTGGCGCCGCGCCAGGCACAAAAATGGCCATATGTCTAGAGATTGGTCCCACGCCCAAAGAGCCAGCAGGTAAAACTATGCCTTGTTCTAAAGCTCTTTGGGAACAGCTTGCGTAGCCCCACACACCTGGGGGCTGCAGGCTTTCCTGCTGCCTTCAGCCTCAAAACCTCCATTTCCCACATGGCGTCACGCCAGGCACAAAAATGGCCATATGTCTGGAGGTTGGTCCCACGCCCAAAGAGCCAGCAGGGAAAACTGTGCCTTCTTCTAAAGCTCTTTGGGAACCTCTTGCGTAGCCCCACAGACCTGGGGGCTGCAGGCTTTCCTGCTGCCTTCAGCCTCAAAACCACCCTTTCCCACTTGGCGCAGCACCAGGTACAGAAAAGGCCATATGTCTAGAGATTGGTCCCATGCCCAAAGAGCCAGCAGGGAAAGCTATGCCTTGTTCTAAAGCTCTTTGGGAACCGCTTGCGTAGCCCCACACACCTGGGGGCTGCAGGCTTTCCTGCTGCCTTCAGCCTCAAAACCACCCTTTCCCACATGCCGTCACCCCAGGCCCAAAAATGGCCATATATCTGGAGATTGGTCCCACGCCCAAAGAGCCAGCAGGGAAAACTATGCCTTGTTCTAAAGCTCTTTGGGAACCGCTTGCGTAGCCCCACACAGCTGGGGGCTGCAGTCTTTCCTGCTGCCTTCAGCCTCAAAACTACCCTTTCCCACATGGCGTCGCGCCAGGCACAAAAATGGCCATATGTCTGGAGACTGGTCCCACGCCCAAAGAGCCAGCAGGGAAAACTATGCCTTGTACTAAAGCTCTTTGGGAACCGCTTGCGTAGACGCACAGACCTGGGGGCTGCAGGCTTTCCTGCTGCCTTCAGCCTCAAAACCACCCTTTCCCACATGGCGTCACGCCAGGGACAAAAATGGCCATATGTCTGGAGACTGGTCCCACGCCCAAAGAGCCAGCAGGGAAAACTATGCCTTGTTCTAAAGCTCTTTGGGAACCGCTTGCGTAGCCCCACACACCTGGGGGCTGCAGGCTTTCCTGCTGCCTTCGGCCTCAAAACCACCCTTTCCCACATGGCGTCACGCCAGGCCCAAAAATGGCCATATGTCTGGAGGTTGGTCCCACGCCCAAAGAGCCAGCAGGGAAAAATATGCCTTGTTCTAAAGCTCTTTGGGAAAGGCTTGCGTAGCCCCAGAGACCTGCGGGCTGCAGGCTTTCCTGCTGCCTTAAGCCTCAAAAGCACCCATTCCCACATGCCGTCACGCCAGGCACAAAAATGGCCATATGTCTGGAGATTGGTCCCACGCCCAAAGAGCCAGCAGGGAAAACTATGCCTTGTTCTAAAGCTCTTTGGGAACCGCTTGCATAGCCCCACACACCTGGGGGCTGCAGGCTTTCCTGCTGCCTTCAGCCTCAAAACCACCCTTTCCCACTTGTCCCAGCGCCAGGCCCAAAAATGGCCATATGTCTAGAGATTGGTCCCACGCCCAAAGAGCCAGCAGGGAAAACTATGCCTTGTTCTAAAGCTCTTTGGGAACCGCTTGCGTAGCCCCACACACCTGGGGGCTGCAGGCTTTCCTGCTGCCTTCAGCCTCAAAACCACCCTTTCCCACTTGGTGCCGCGCAAGGCACAAAAATGGCCATATGTATGGAGACTGGTCCCACGCCCAAAGAGCCAGCAGGGAAAACTATGCCTTGTTCTAAAGCTCTTTGGGAACCGCTTGCGTAGCCCCACACACCTGGGGGCTGCAGGCTTTTCTCGCGCTTTCAGTCTCAAAACCACACTTTCCCTCATGGCATCACGCCAGGCACAAAAATGGCCAGATGTCTGGAGACTGGTCCCTTTCCCAAAGAGGCAGGAGGGAAAACTATGCCTTGTTCTAAAGCTCTTTGGGAACCGCTTGCGTGGCCCCACAGACCTGGGGGGTGCAGGCTTTCCTGCTGCCTTCAGCCTCAAAACCACCCTTTCCCACTTGTCCCAGCGCCAGGCACAAAAATGGCCATATGTCTGGAGATTGGTCCCACGCCCAAAGAGCCAGCAGGGAAAACTATGCCTTGTACTAAAGCTCTTTGGGAACCGCTTGCGTAGCCCCACACACATGGGGGCTGCAGGCTTTCCTGCTGCCTTCAGCCTCAAAACCACCCTTTCCCACATGCCGTCACCCTAGGCCCAAAAATGGCCATATGTCTGGAGATTGGTCCCACGCCCAAAGAGCCAGCAGGGAAAACTATGCCTTGTTCTAAAGCTCTTTGGGAACCGCTTGCATAGCCCCACACACCTGGGGGCTGCAGGCTTTCCTGCTCTCTTCTGCCTCAAAACAACCCTTTCCCACTTGGAGACGCGCCAGGCACAAAAATGGCCATATGTCTGGAGACTGGTCCCACGCCCAAAGAGCCAGCAGGGAAAACTATGCCTTGTTCTAAAGCTCTTTGGGAACCGCTTGCGTGGCCCCACAGACCTGGGGGCTGCAGGCTTTCCTGCTGCCTTCAGCCTCAAAACCACCCTTTCCCACATGGCGTCACGCCAGGCACAAAAATGGCCATATGTCTGGAGACTGGTCCCACGCCCAAAGAGCCAGCAGGGAAAACTATGCCTTGTTCTAAAGCTCTTTGGGAACCGCTTGCGTAGCCCCACAGACCTGCGGGCTGCAGGCTTTCCTGCTGCCTTAAGCCTCAAAACCACCCTTTCCCACATGGCGTCACGCCAGGCCCAAAAATGGCCATATGTCTGGAGACTGGTCCCTTTCCCAAGAGCCAGGAGGGAAAACTATGCCTTGTTCTAAAGCTCTTTGGGAACCGCTTGCGTGGCCCCACAGACCTGGGGGCTGCAGGCTTTCCTGCTCTCTTCAGCCTCAAAACAACCCTTTCCCACTTGGCGCCGTGCCAGGCACAAAAATGGCCATATGTCTAGAGATTGGTCCCACGCCCAAAGAGCCAGCAGGTAAAACTATGCCTTGTTCTAAAGCTCTTTGGGAACCGCTTGCGTAGCCCCACACACCTGGGGGCTGCAGGCTTTCCTGCTGCCTTCAGCCTCAAAACCACCCTTTCCCACTTGGCGTCGCGCCAGGCACAAAAATGGCCATATGTCTGGAGACTGGTACCACGCCCAAAGAGCCAGCAGGGAAAACTATGCCTTGTTCTAAAGCTCTTTGGGAACAGCTTGCGTAGCCCCACACACCTGGGGGCTGCAGGCTTTCCTGCTGCCTTCAGCCTCAAAACCACCCTTTCCCACATGGCGTCACGCCAGGCACAAAAATGGCCATATGTCTGGAGGTTGGTCCCACGCCCAAAGAGCCAGCAGGGAAAACTGTGCCTTCTTCTAAAGCTCTTTGGGAACCGCTTGCGTAGCCCCACAGACCTGGGGGCTGCAGGCTTTCCTGCTGCCTTCAGCCTCAAAACCACCCTTTCCCACTTGGCGCAGCACCAGGTACAGAAAAGGCCATATGTCTAGAGATTGGTCCCATGCCCAAAGAGCCAGCAGGGAAAGCTATGCCTTGTTCTAAAGCTCTTTGGGAACCGCTTGCGTAGCCCACAGACCTGGGGGCTGCAGGCTTTCCTGCTGCCTTCAGCCTCAAAACCACCCTTTCCCACATGCCGTCACCCCAGGCCCAAAAATGGCCATATATCTGGAGATTGGTCCCACGCCCAAAGAGCCAGCAGGGAAAACTATGCCTTGTTCTAAAGCTCTTTGGGAACCGCTTGCGTAGCCCCACACACCTGGGGCTGCAGTCTTTCCTGCTGCCTTCAGCCTCAAAACTACCCTTTCCCACATGGCGTCGCGCCAGGCACAAAAATGGCCATATGTCTGGAGACTGGTCCCACGCCCAAAGAGCCAGCAGGGAAAACTATGCCTTGTACTAAAGCTCTTTGGGAACCGCTTGCGTAGACCCACAGACCTGGGGGCTGCAGGCTTTCCTGCTGCCTTCAGCCTCAAAACCACCCTTTCCCACATGGCGTCACGCCAGGGACAAAAATGGCCATATGTCTGGAGACTGGTCCCACGCCCAAAGAGCCAGCAGGGAAAACTATGCCTTGTTCTAAAGCTCTTTGGGAACCGCTTGCGTAGCCCCACACACCTGGGGGCTGCAGGCTTTCCTGCTGCCTTCGGCCTCAAAACCACCCTTTCCCACATGGCGTCACGCCAGGCCCAAAAATGGCCATATGTCTGGAGGTTGGTCCCACGCCCAAAGAGCCAGCAGGGAAAACTGTGCCTTGTTCTAAAGCTCTTTGGGAACCGCTTGCGTAGCCCCACACACCTGGGGGCTGCAGGCTTTCCTGCTGCCTTCAGCCTCAAAACCACCCTTTCCCACTTGGCGCCGCACCAGGTCCAGAAAAGGCCATATGTCTAGAGATTGGTCCCATGCCCAAAGAGCCAGCAGGGAATGCTATGCCTTGTTCTAAAGCTCTTTGGGAACCGCTTGTGTAGCCCCACACACCTGGGGGCTGCAGGCTTTCCTGCTGCCTTCAGCCTCAAAACCACCCTTTCCCACTTGGTGTCACGCCAGGCCCAAAAATGGCCATATATCTGGAGATTGGTCCCACGCCCAAAGAGCCAGCAGGGAAAACTATGCCTTGTTCTAAAGCTCTTTGGGAACCGCTTGCGTAGCCCCACACACCTGGGGGCTGCAGGCTTTCCTGCTCTCTTCAGCCTCAAAACAACCCTTTCCCACTTGGCGCCGCGCCAGGCCCAAAAATGGCCATATGTCTGGAGGTTGGTCCCACGCCCAAAGAGCCAGCAGGGAAAACTATGCCTTGTTCTAAAGCTCTTTGGGAACCGCTTGCGTAGCCCCACACAGCTGGGGGCTGCAGGCTTTCCTGCTGCCTTCAGCCTCAAAACCACCCTTTCCCACTTGGAGACGCGCCAGGCCCAAAAATGGCCATATGTCTGGAGACTGGTCCCACGCCCAAAGAGCCAGCAGGGAAAACTATGCCTTGTTCTAAAGCACTTTGGGAACCGCTTGCGTAGCCCCACACACCTGGGGGCTGCAGGCTTTTCTGGCACCTTCAGCCTCAAAACCACCCTTTCCCACATGGCGTCGCGCCAGGCACAAAAATGGCCATATGTCTGGAGACTGGTCCCACGCCCAAAGAGCCAGCAGATAAAACTATGCCTTGTACTAAAGCTCTTTGGGAACCGCTTGCGTAGCCCCACACACCTGGGGGCTGCAGGCTTTCCTGCTGCCTTCAGCCTCAAAACCACCCTTTCCCACTTGGCGCCGCGCCAGGCCCAAAAATGGCCATATGGCTGGAGACTGGTCCCACGCCCAAAGAGCCAGCAGGGAAAACTATGCCTTGTTCTAAAGCTCTTTGGGAACCGCTTGCGTAGCCCCACACACCTGGGGGCTGCAGGCTTTTCTGGCACCTTCAGCCTCAAAACCACCCTTTCCCACATGGCGTCGCGCCAGGCACAAAAACGGCCATATGTCTGGAGACTGGTCCCACGCCCAAAGAGCCAGCAGGGAAAACTATGCCTTGTACTAAAGCTCTTTGGGAACCGCTTGCGTAGCCCCACAGACCTGGGGGCTGCAGGCTTTCCTGCTGCCTTCAGCCTCAAAACCACCCTTTCCCACATGGCGTCACGCCAGGCACAAAAATGGCCATATGTCTGGAGGTTGGTCCCACGCCCAAAGAGCCAGCAGGGAAAACTATGCCTTGTTCTAAAGCTCTTTGGGAACCGCTTGCGTAGCCCCACACACCTGGGGGCTGCAGGCTTTCCTGCTGCCTTCAGCCTCAAAACCACCCTTTCCCACTTGGCGCCGCGCCAGGTCCAGAAAAGGCCATATGTCTGGAGATTGGTCCCACGCCCAAAGAGCCAGCAGGGAAAACTATGCCTTGTTCTAAAGCTCTTTGGGAACCGCTTGCGTAGCCCCACACACCTGGGGGCTGCAAGCTTTCCTGCTGCCTTCAGCCTCAAAACCACCCTTTCCCACTTGGCGCCGCGCCAGGCACAAAAATGGCCATATGTCTGGAGACTGGTCCCACGCCCAAGAGCCAGCAGGGAAAACTATGCCTTGTTCTAAAGCTCTTTGGGAACCGCTTGCGTAGCCCCACACACCTGCGGGCTGCAGGCTTTCCTGCTGCCTTCAGCCTCAAAACCACCCTTTCCCACATGCCGTCACGCCAGGCCCAAAGATGGCCATATGTCTGGAGACTGGTCCCACGCCCAAAGAGCCAGCAGGGAAAACTATGCCTTGTTCTAAAGCTCTTTGGGAACCGCTTGCGTAGCCCCACACACCTCGGGGCTGCAGGCTTTCCTGCTGCCTTCAGCCTCAAAACAACCCTTTCCCACTTGGCCACGCGCCAGGCCCAAAGATGGCCATATGTCTGGAGACTGGTCCCACGCCCAAAGAGCCAGCAGGGAAAACTATGCCTTGTTCTAAAGCTCTTTGGGAACTGCTTGCGTAGCCCCACAGACCTGGGGGCTGCAGGCTTTCCTGCTGTCTTCAGCCTCAAAACAACCCTTTCCCACTTGGAGACGCGCCAGGCACAAAAATGGCCATATGTCTAGAGATTGGTCCCACGCCCAAAGAGCCAGCAGGGAAAACTATGCCTTGTTCTAAAGCTCTTTGGGAACCGCTTGCGTAGCCCCACACACCTGGGGGCTGCAGGTTTCCTGATGCCTTCAGCCTCAAAACCACCCTTTCCCACTTGGCGCCGCGCCAGGCACAAAAATGGCCATATGTCTGGAGACTGGTCCCACGCCCAAAGAGCCAGCAGGGAAAACTATGCCTTGTTCTAAAGCTCTTTGGGAACCGCTTGCGTAGCCCCACACACCTGGGGGCTGCAGGCTTTTCTGGCACCTTCAGCCTCAAAACCACCCTTTCCCACATGGCGTCGCGCCAGGCACAAAAATGGCCATATGTCTGGAGACTGGTCCCACGCCCAAAGAGCCAGCAGGGAAAACTATGCCTTGTTCTAAAGCTCTTTGGGAATGGCTTGCGTAGCCCCACACACCTGGGGGCTGCAGGCTTTCCTGCTGCCTTCAGCCTCAAAACCACCCTTTCCCACTTGGCGCCGCGCCAGGCCCAAAAATGGCCATATGTCTGGAGACTGGTCCCACGCCCAAAGAGCCAGCAGGGAAAACTATGCCTTGTTCTAAAGCTCTTTGGGAACCGCTTTCGTAGCCCCACAGACCTGGGGGCTGCAGGATTTCCTGCTGCCTTCAGCCTCAAAACCACCCTTTCCCACTTGGAGACGCGCCAGGCCCAAAAATGGCCATATGTCTGGAGGTTGGTCCAACGCCCAAAGAGCCAGCAGGGAAAACTATGCCTTGTTCTAAAGCTCTTTGGGAACCGCTTGCGTAGCCCCACACACCTGGGGGCTGCAGGCTTTTCTCGCGCTTTCAGCCTCAAAACCACACTTTCCCTCATGGCATCACGCCAGGCACATAAATGGCCAGATGTCTGGAGACTGGTCCCTTTCCCAAAGAGCCAGGAGGGAAAACTATGCCTTGTTCTAAAGCTCTTTGGGAACCGCTTGCGTGGCCCCACAGACCTGGGGGCTGCAGGCTTTTCTCGCGCTTTCAGCCTCAAAACCACCCTTTCCCACATGGCGTCGCGCCAGGCACAAAAATGGCCATATGTCTGGAGACTGGTCCCACGCCCAAGAGCCAGCAGGGAAAACTATGCCTTGTTGTAAAGCTCTTTGGGAACCGCTTGCGTAGCCCCACACACCTGGGGGCTGCAGGCTTTCCTGCTGCCTTCAGCCTCAAAACCTCCCTTTCCCACTTGGCCCCGCTCCAGGCACAAAAATGGCCATATGCCTGGAGACTGGTCCCACGCCGAAAGAGCCAGCAGGGAAAACTATGCCTTGTACTAAAGCTCTTTGGGAACCGCTTGCGTAGCCCCACACACCTGGGGGCTGCAGGCTTTCCTGCTGCCTTCAGCCTCAAAACCACCCTTTCCCACATGCCGTCACGCCAGGCACAAAAATGGCCATATGTCTGGAGATTGGTCCCACGCCCAAAGAGCCAGCAGGGAAAACTACGCCTTGTTCTAAAGCTCTTTGGGAACCGCTTGCATAACCCCACAGACCTGGGGGCTGCAGGCTTTCCTGCTGCCTTCAGCCTCAAAACAACTCTTTCCCACTTGGTGCCGCGCCAGGCACAAAAATGGCCATATGTCTGGAGACTGGTCCCACGCCCAAAGAGCCAGCAGGGAAAACTATGCCTTGTTCTAAAGCTCTTTGGGAACCGCTTGCGTAGCCCCACACACCTGGGGGCTGCAGGCTTTCCTGCTGCCTTCAGCCTCAAAACCACCCTTTCCCACATGCCGTCACGCCAGGCCCAAAGATGGCCATATGTCTGGAGACTGGTCCCACGCCCAAAGAGCCAGCAGGGAAAACTATGCCTTGTTCTAAAGCTCTTTGGGAACCGCTTGCGTAGCCCCACACACCTGGGGGCTGCAGGCTTTTCTGGCACCTTCAGCCTCAAAACCACCCTTTCCCACATGGCGTCACGCCAGGCAAAAAAATGGCCATATGTCTGGAGATTGGTCCCACGCCCAAAGAGCCAGCAGGGAAAACTATGCCTTGTTGTAAAGCTCTTTGGGAACCGCTTGCGTAGCCCCACAGACCTGGGGGCTGCAGGCTTTCCTGCTGCCTTCAGCCTCAAAACCACCCTTTCCCACTTGGCGCCGCGCCAGGCCCAAAAATGGCCATATGTCTGGAGACTGGTCCCACGCCCAAAGAGCCAGCAGGGAAAACTATGCCTTGTTCTAAAGCTCTTTGGGAACCGCTTGCGTAGCCCCACAGACCTGGGGGCTGCAGGATTTCCTGCTGCCTTCAGCCTCAAAACCACCCTTTCCCACTTGGAGACGCGCCAGGCCCAAAAATGGCCATATGTCTGGAGACTGGTCCCACACCCAAAGAGCCAGCAGGGAAAACTATGCCTTGTTCTAAAGCTCTTTGGGAACCGCTTGCGTAGCCCCACACACCTGGGGGCTGCAGGCTTTTCTCGCGCTTTCAGCCTCAAAACCACACTTTCCCTCATGGCATCACGCCAGGCACAAAAATGGCCAGATGCCTGGAGACTGGTCCCACGCCCAAAGAGCCAGCAGGGAAAACTATGCCTTGTTCTAAAGCTCTTTGGGAACCGCTTGCGTAGCCCCACAGACCTGGGGGCTGCAGGCTTTCCTGCTGCCTTCAGCCTCAAAACCACCCTTTCCCACATGCCGTCACCCTAGGCCCAAAAATGGCCATATGTTGGAGATTGGTCCCACGCCCAAAGAGCCAGCAGGGAAAACTATGCCTTGTTCTAAAGCTCTTTGGGAACGGCTTGCGTAGCCCCACACACCTGGGGGCTGCAGGCTTTCCTGCTGCCTTCAGCCTCAAAACCACCCTTTCCCACTTGGCGTCGCGCCAGGTCCAGAAAAGGCCATAAGTCTGGAGATTGGTCCCACGCCCAAAGAGCCAGCAGGGAAAACTATGCCTTGTTCTAAAGCTCTTTGGGAACCGCTTGCGTAGCCCCACACACCTGGGGGCTGCAGGCTTTCCTGCTGCCTTCAGCCTCAAAGCCACCCTTTCCCACTTGGCGCCGCGCCAGGCCCAAAAATGGCCATATGTCTGGAGACTGGTCCCACGCCCAAGAGCCAGCAGGGAAAACTATGCCTTGTTCTAAAGCTCTTTGGGAACCGCTTGCGTAGCCCCACACACCTGGGGGCTGCAGGCTTTCCTGCTGACTTCAGCCTCAAAACCACCCTTTTCCACTTGTCCCAGCGCGAGGCACAAAAATGGCCATATGTCTGGAGATTGGTCCCACGCCCAAAGAGCCAGCAGGGAAAACTATGCCTTGTACTAAAGCTCTTTGGGAACCGCTTGCGTAGCCCCACACACATGGGGGCTGCAGGCTTTCCTGCTGCCTTCAGCCTCAAAACCACCCTTTCCCACATGGCGTCACGCCAGGCCCAAAAATGACCATATGTCTGGAGATTGGTCCCACGCCCAAAGAGCCAGCAGGGAAAACTATGCCTTGTTCTAAAGCTCTTTGGGAACGGCTTGCGTAGCCCCACACACCTGGGGGCTGCAGGCTTTCCTGCTCTCTTCAGCCTCAAAACAACCCTTTCCCACTTGGCGCCGCGCCAGGCCCAAAAATGGCCATATGTCTAGAGATTGGTCCCACGCCCAAAGAGCCAGCAGGGAAAACTATGCCTTGTTCTAAAGCTCTTTGGGAACGGCTTGCGCAGCCCCACAGACCTGGGGGGTGCAGGCTTTCCTGCTGCCTTCAGCCTCATAACCACCGTTTCCCACATGGCGTCACGCCAGGCACAGAAATGGCCATGTGTCTGGACGTTGGTCCCACGCCCAAAGAGCCAGCAGGGAAAACTATGCCTTTTTCTAAAGCTCTTTGGGAACCGCTTGCGTAGCCCCACACACCTGGGGGCTGCAGGCTTTCCTGCTGCCTTCAGCCTCAAAACCACCCTTTTCCACTTGGCGCCGCGCCAGGCACAAAAATGGCCATATGTCTGGAGACTGGTCCCACGCCCAAAGAGCCAGCAGGGAAAACTATGCCTTGTTCTAAAGCTCTTTGGGAACCGCTTGCGTAGCCCCACACACCTGGGGGCTGCAGGCTTTTCTCGCACTTTCAGCCTCAAAACCACCCTTTCCCTCATGGCATCACGCCAGGCACAAAAATGGCCAGATGTCTGGAGACTGGTCCCTTTCCCAAAGAGCCAGCAGGGAAAACTATGCCTTGTTCTAAAGCTCTTTGGGAACCGCTTCCGTAGCCCCACACACCTGGGGGCTGCAGGCTTTCCTGCTGCCTTCAGCCTCAAAACCACCCTTTCCCACTTGGAGACTCGCCAGGCAAAAAAATGGCCATATGTCTGGAGACTGGTCCCACGCCCAAAGAGCCAGCAGGGAAAACTATGCCTTGTTCTAAAGCTCTTTGGGAACGGCTTGCGTAGCCCCACAGACCTGGGGGCTGCAGGCTTTCCTGCTGCCTTCAGCCTCAAAACCACCCTTTCCCACTTGGCGCCGCGCCAGGCACAAAAATGGCCATATGTCTGGAGACTGGTCCCACGCCCAAAGAGCCAGCAGGGAAAACTATGCCTTGTTCTAAAGCTCTTTGGGAACCGCTTGCGTGGCCCCACAGACCTGGGGGCTGCAGGCTTTCCTGCTGCCTTCAGCCTCAAAACCACCCTTTCCCACATGACGTCGCGCCAGGCACAAAAATGGCCATATGGCTGGAGATTGGTCCCACGCCCAAAGAGCCAGCAGGGAAAACTAGGCCTTGTTCTAAAGTTCTTTGGGAACCGCTTTCGTAGCCCCACAGACCTGGGGGCTGCAGGCTTTCCTGCTGCCTTCAGCCTCAAAACCACCCTTTCCCACTTGGCGCCGACCCGGGTCCAGAAAAGGCCATATGTCTGGAGATTGGTCCCACGCCCAAAGAGCCAGCAGGGAAAACTATGCCTTGTTCTAAAGCTCTTTGGGAATGGCTTGCGTAGCCCCACAGACCTGGGGGCTGCAGGCTTTCCTGCTGCCTTCAGCCTCAAAACCACCCTTTCCCACTTGGCGCCGCGCCAGGCCCAAAAATGGCCATATGTCTGGAGACTGGTCCCACGCCCAAAAAGCCAGCAGGGAAAACTATGCCTTGTTCTAAAGCTCTTTGGGAACGGCTTGCGTAGCCCCACAGACCTGCGGGCTGCAGGCTTTCCTGCTGCCTTAAGCCTCAAAAGCACCCTTTCCCATATGGCGTCACGCCAGGCACAAAAATGGCCATATGTCTGGAGATTGGTCCCACGCCCAAAAAGCCAGCAGGGAAAACTAAGCCTTGTTCTAAAGCTCTTTGGGAACCGCTTGCGTAGCCCCACACACCTGGGGGCTGCAGGCTTTCCTGCTCTCTTCAGCCTCAAAACAACCCTTTCCCACTTGGCGCCGCGCCAGGCCCAAAAATGGCCATATGTCTAGAGATTGGTCCCACGCCCAAAGAGCCAGCAGGGAAAACTATGCCTTGTTCTAAAGCTCTTTGGGAACGGCTTGCGTAGCCCCACAGACCTGGGGGGTGCAGGCTTTCCTGCTGCCTTCAGCCTCATAACCACCGTTTCCCACATGGCGTCACGCCAGGCACAGAAATGGCCATGTGTCTGGACGTTGGTCCCACGCCCAAAGAGCCAGCAGGGAAAACTATGCCTTTTTCTAAAGCTCTTTGGGAACGGCTTGCGTAGCCCCACACACCTGGGGGCTGCAGGCTTTCCTGCTGCCTTCAGCCTCAAAACCACCCTTTCCCACATGGCGTCACGCCAGGCACAAAAATGGCCATATGTCTGGAGATTGGTCCCACGCAAAAAGAGCCAGCAGGGAAAACTATGCCTTGTTCTAAAGCTCTTTGGGAACCGCTTGCGTAGCCCCACAGACCTGCGGGCTGCAGGCTTTCCTGCTGTCTTAAGCCTCAAAAGCACCCTTTCCCACATGCCGTCACGCCAGGCACAAAAATGGCCATATGTCTGGAGATTGGTCCCACGCCCAAAGAGCCAGCAGGGAAAACTATGCCTTGTTCTAAAGCTCTTTGGGAACCGCTTGCGTAGCCCCACACACCTGGGGGCTGCAGGCTTTCCTGCTGCCTTCAGCCTCAAAACCACCCTTTTCCACTTGGCGCCGCGCCAGGCACAAAAATGGCCATATGTCTGGAGACTGGTCCCACGCCCAAAGAGCCAGCAGGGAAAACTATGCCTTGTTCTAAAGCTCTTTGGGAACCGCTTGCGTAGCCCCACACACCTGGGGGCTGCAGGCTTTTCTCGCGCTTTCAGCCTCAAAACCACCCTTTCCCTCATGGCATCACGCCAGGCACAAAAATGGCCAGATGTCTGGAGACTGGTCCCTTTCCCAAAGAGCCAGCAGGGAAAACTATGCCTTGTTCTAAAGCTCTTTGGGAACCGCTTGCGTAGCCCCACACACCTGGGGGCTGCAGGCTTTTCTGGCACCTTCAGCCTCAAAACCACCCTTTCCCACTTGGAGACGCGCCAGGCAAAAAAATGGCCATATGTCTGGAGACTGGTCCCACGCCCAAAGAGCCAGCAGGGAAAACTATGCCTTGTTCTAAAGCTCTTTGGGAACGGCTTGCGTAGCCCCACAGACCTGGGGGCTGCAGGCTTTCCTGCTGCCTTCAGCCTCAAAACCACCCTTTCCCACTTGGCGCCGCGCCAGGCACAAAAATGGCCATATGTCTGGAGACTGGTCCCACGCCCAAAGAGCCAGCAGGGAAAACTATGCCTTGTTCTAAAGCTCTTTGGGAACCGCTTGCGTAGCCCCACACACCTGGGGGCTGCAGGCTTTCCTGCTGCCTTCAGCCTCAAAACCACCCTTTCCCACATGACGTCGCGCCAGGCACAAAAATGGCCATATGGCTGGAGATTGGTCCCACGCCCAAAGAGCCAGCAGGGAAAACTAGGCCTTGTTCTAAAGCTCTTTGGGAATGGCTTGCGTAGCCACACAGACCTGGGGGCTGCAGGCTTTCCTGCTGCCTTCAGCCTCAAAACCACCCTTTCCCACATGCCGTCACCCTAGGCCCAAAAATGGCCATATGTTGGAGATTGGTCCCACGCCCAAAGAGCCAGCAGGGAAAACTATGCCTTGTTCTAAAGCTCTTTGGGAACCGCTTTCGTAGCCCCACAGACCTGGGGGCTGCAGGCTTTCCTGCTGCCTTCAGCCTCAAAACCACCCTTTCCCACTTGGCGCCGCGCCAGGCACAAAAATGGCCATATGTCTGGAGACTGGTCCCACGCCCAAAGAGCCAGCAGGGAAAACTATGCCTTGTTCTAAAGCTCTTTGGGAACCGCTTGCGTAGCCACACAGACCTGGGGGCTGCAGGCTTTCCTGCTGCCTTCAGCCTCAAAACCACCCTTTCCCACATGCCATCACGCCAGGCACAAAAATGGCCAGATGTCTGGAGACTGGTCCCACGCCCAAAGAGCCAGCAGGGAAAACTATGCCTTGTTCTAAAGCTCTTTGGGAACCGCTTTCGTAGCCCCACAGACCTGGGGGCTGCAGGCTTTCCTGCTGCCTTCAGCCTCAAAACCACCCTTTCCCACTTGGCGCCGACCCGGGTCCAGAAAAGGCCATATGTCTGGAGATTGGTCCCACGCCCAAAGAGCCAGCAGGGAAAACTATGCCTTGTTCTAAAGCTCTTTGGGAATGGCTTGCGTAGCCCCACAGACCTGGGGGCTGCAGGCTTTCCTGCTGCCTTCAGCCTCAAAACCACCCTGTCCCACTTGGCGCCGCGCCAGGCCCAAAAATGGCCATATGTCTGGAGACTGGTCCCACGCCCAAAGAGCCAGCAGGGAAAACTATGCCTTGTTCTAAAGCTCTTTGGGAACCGCTTGCGTAGCCCCACACACCTGGGGGCTGCAGGATTTCCTGCTGCCTTCAGCCTCAAAACCACCCTTTCCCACTTGGAGACGCGCCAGGCCCAAAAATGGCCATATGTCTGGAGACTGGTCCCACGCCCAAAGAGCCAGCAGGGAAAACTATGCCTTGTTCTAAAGCTCTTTGGGAACCGCTTGCGTAGCCCCACACACCTGGGGGCTGCAGGCTTTTCTCGCGCTTTCAGCCTCAAAACCACACTGTCCCTCATGGCATTACGCCAGGCACAAAAATGGCCAGATGTCTGGAGACTGGTCCCACGCCCAAAGAGCCAGCAGGGAAAACTATGCCTTGTTCTAAAGCTCTTTGGGAACCGCTTGCGTAGCCCCACACACCTGGGGGCTGCAGGCTTTCCTGCTGCCTTCAGCCTCAAAACCACCCTTTCCCACATGCCGTCACCCTAGGCCCAAAAATGGCCATATGTTGGAGATTGGTCCCACGCCCAAAGAGCCAGCAGGGAAAACTATGCCTTGTTCTAAAGCTCTTTGGGAACCGCTTGCGTAGCCCCACAGACCTGCGGGCTGCAGGCTTTCCTGCTGCCTTCAGCCTCAAAACCACCCTTTCCCACTTGGCGCCGCGCCAGGCCCAAAAATGGCCATATGTCTGGAGACTGGTCCCACGCCCAAGAGCCAGCAGGGAAAACTATGCCTTGTTCTAAAGCTCTTTGGGAACCGCTTGCGTAGCCCCACACACCTGGGGGCTGCAGGCTTTCCTGCTGCCTTCAGCCTCAAAACCACCCTTTCCCACTTGGCGTCGCGCCAGGCACAAAAATGGCCATATGTCTGGAGACTGGTACCACGCCCAAAGAGCCAGCAGGGAAAACTATGCCTTGTTCTAAAGCTCTTTGGGAACAGCTTGCGTAGCCCCACACACCTGGGGGCTGCAGGCTTTCCTGCTGCCTTCAGCCTCAAAACCACCCTTTCCCACATGGCGTCACGCCAGGCACAAAAATGGCCATATGTCTGGAGGTTGGTCCCACGCCCAAAGAGCCAGCAGGGAAAACTGTGCCTTCTTCTAAAGCTCTTTGGGAACCGCTTGCGTAGCCCCACAGACCTGGGGGCTGCAGGCTTTCCTGCTGCCTTCAGCCTCAAAACCACCCTTTCCCACTTGGCGCAGCACCAGGTACAGAAAAGGCCATATGTCTAGAGATTGGTCCCATGCCCAAAGAGCCAGCAGGGAAAGCTATGCCTTGTTCTAAAGCTCTTTGGGAACCGCTTGCGTAGCCCCACAGACCTGGGGGCTGCAGGCTTTCCTGCTGCCTTCAGCCTCAAAACCACCCTTTCCCACATGCCGTCACCCCAGGCCCAAAAATGGCCATATATCTAGAGATTGGTCCCACGCCCAAAGAGCCAGCAGGGAAAACTATGCCTTGTTCTAAAGCTCTTTGGGAACCGCTTGCGTAGCCCCACACACCTGGGGGCTGCAGTCTTTCCTGCTGCCTTCAGCCTCAAAACTACCCTTTCCCACATGGCGTCGCGCCAGGCACAAAAATGGCCATATGTCTGGAGACTGGTCCCACGCCCAAAGAGCCAGCAGGGAAAACTATGCCTTGTACTAAAGCTCTTTGGGAACCGCTTGCGTAGACCCACAGACCTGGGGGCTGCAGGGTTTCCTGCTGCCTTCAGCCTCAAAACCACCCTTTCCCACATGGCGTCACGCCAGGGACAAAAATGGCCATATGTCTGGAGACTGGTCCCACGCCCAAAGAGCCAGCAGGGAAAACTATGCCTTGTTCTAAAGCTCTTTGGGAACCGCTTGCGTAGCCCCACACACCTGGGGGCTGCAGGCTTTCCTGCTGCCTTCGGCCTCAAAACCACCCTTTCCCACATGGCGTCACGCCAGGCCCAAAAATGGCCATATGTCTGGAGGTTGGTCCCACGCCCAAAGAGCCAGCAGGGAAAACTGTGCCTTGTTCTAAAGCTCTTTGGGAACCGCTTGCGTAGCCCCACACACCTGGGGGCTGCAGGCTTTCCTGCTGCCTTCAGCCTCAAAACCACCCTTTCCCACTTGGCGCCGCACCAGGTCCAGAAAAGGCCATATGTCTAGAGATTGGTCCCATGCCCAAAGAGCCAGCAGGGAAAGCTATGCCTTGTTCTAAAGCTCTTTGGGAACCGCTTGTGTAGCCCCACACACCTGGGGGCTGCAGGCTTTCCTGCTGCCTTCAGCCTCAAAACCACCCTTTCCCACTTGGTGTCACGCCAGGCCCAAAAATGGCCATATATCTGGAGATTGGTCCCACGCCCAAAGAGCCAGCAGGGAAAACTATGCCTTGTTCTAAAGCTCTTTGGGAACCGCTTGCGTAGCCCCACACACCTGGGGGCTGCAGGCTTTCCTGCTCTCTTCAGCCTCAAAACAACCCTTTCCCACTTGGCGCCGCGCCAGGCCCAAAAATGGCCATATGTCTGGAGGTTGGTCCCACGCCCAAAGAGCCAGCAGGGAAAACTATGCCTTGTTCTAAAGCTCTTTGGGAACCGCTTGCGTAGCCCCACACAGCTGGGGGCTGCAGGCTTTCCTGCTGCCTTCAGCCTCAAAACCACCCTTTCCCACTTGGAGACGCGCCAGGCCCAAAAATGGCCATATGTCTGGAGACTGGTCCCACGCCCAAAGAGCCAGCAGGGAAAACTATGCCTTGTTCTAAAGCACTTTGGGAACCGCTTGCGTAGCCCCACACACCTGGGGGCTGCAGGCTTTTCTGGCACCTTCAGCCTCAAAACCACCCTTTCCCACATGGCGTCGCGCCAGGCACAAAAATGGCCATATGTCTGGAGACTGGTCCCACGCCCAAAGAGCCAGCAGGGAAAACTATGCCTTGTACTAAAGCTCTTTGGGAACCGCTTGCGTAGCCCCACACACCTGGGGGCTGCAGGCTTTCCTGCTGCCTTCAGCCTCAAAACCACCCTTTCCCACTTGGCGCCGCGCCAGGCCCAAAAATGGCCATATGGCTGGAGACTGGTCCCACGCCCAAAGAGCCAGCAGGGAAAACTATGCCTTGTTCTAAAGCTCTTTGGGAACCGCTTGCGTAGCCCCACACACCTGGGGGCTGCAGGCTTTTCTGGCACCTTCAGCCTCAAAACCACCCTTTCCCACATGGCGTCGCGCCAGGCACAAAAACGGCCATATGTCTGGAGACTGGTCCCACGCCCAAAGAGCCAGCAGTGAAAACTATGCCTTGTACTAAAGCTCTTTGGGAACCGCTTGCGTAGCCCCACAGACCTGGGGGCTGCAGGCTTTCCTGCTGCCTTCAGCCTCAAAACCACCCTTTCCCACATGGCGTCACGCCAGGCACAAAAATGGCCATATGTCTGGAGGTTGGTCCCACGCCCAAAGAGCCAGCAGGGAAAACTATGCCTTGTTCTAAAGCTCTTTGGGAACCGCTTGCGTAGCCCCACACACCTGGGGGCTGCAGGCTTTCCTGCTGCCTTCAGCCTCAAAACCACCCTTTCCCACTTGGCGCCGCGCCAGGTCCAGAAAAGGCCATATGTCTGGAGATTGGTCCCACGCCCAAAGAGCCAGCAGGGAAAACTATGCCTTGTTCTAAAGCTCTTTGGGAACCGCTTGCGTAGCCCCACACACCTGGGGGCTGCAAGCTTTCCTGCTGCCTTCAGCCTCAAAACCACCCTTTCCCACTTGGCGCCGCGCCAGGCACAAAAATGGCCATATGTCTGGAGACTGGTCCCACGCCCAAGAGCCAGCAGGGAAAACTATGCCTTGTTGTAAAGCTCTTTGGGAACCGCTTGCGTAGCCCCACACACCTGGGGGCTGCAGGCTTTCCTGCTGCCTTCAGCCTCAAAACCACCCTTTCCCACATGCCGTCACGCCAGGCCCAAAGATGGCCATATGTCTGGAGACTGGTCCCACGCCCAAAGAGCCAGCAGGGAAAACTATGCCTTGTTCTAAAGCTCTTTGGGAACCGCTTGCGTAGCCCCACACACCTCGGGGCTGCAGGCTTTCCTGCTGCCTTCAGCCTCAAAACAACCCTTTCCCACTTGGCCCCGCGCCAGGCCCAAAGATGGCCATATGTCTGGAGACTGGTCCCACGCCCAAAGAGCCAGCAGGGAAAACTATGCCTTGTTCTAAAGCTCTTTGGGAACTGCTTGCGTAGCCCCACAGACCTGCGGGCTGCAGGCTTTCCAGCTGCCTTAAGCCTCAAAAACACCCTTTCCCACATGCCGTCACGCCAGGCACAAAAATGGCCATATGTCTGGAGATTGGTCCCACGCCCAAAGAGCCAGCAGGGAAAACTATGCCTTGTTCTAAAGCTCTTTGGGAACCGCTTGCGTGGCCCCACAGACCTGGGGGCTGCAGGCTTTCCTGCTGTCTTCAGCCTCAAAACAACCCTTTCCCACTTGGAGACGCGCCAGGCACAAAAATGGCCATATGTCTAGAGATTGGTCCCACGCCCAAAGAGCCAGCAGGGAAAACTATGCCTTGTTCTAAAGCTCTTTGGGAACCGCTTGCGTAGCCCCACACACCTGGGGGCTGCAGGTTTCCTGATGCCTTCAGCCTCAAAACCACCCTTTCCCACTTGGCGCCGCGCCAGGCACAAAAATGGCCATATGTCTGGAGACTGGTCCCACGCCCAAAGAGCCAGCAGGGAAAACTATGCCTTGTTCTAAAGCTCTTTGGGAACCGCTTGCGTAGCCCCACACACCTGGGGGCTGCAGGCTTTTCTGGCACCTTCAGCCTCAAAACCACCCTTTCCCACATGGCGTCGCGCCAGGCACAAAAATGGCCATATGTCTGGAGACTGGTCCCACGCCCAAAGAGCCAGCAGGGAAAACTATGCCTTGTTCTAAAGCTCTTTGGGAATGGCTTGCGTAGCCCCACACACCTGGGGGCTGCAGGCTTTCCTGCTGCCTTCAGCCTCAAAACCACCCTTTCCCACTTGGCGCCGCGCCAGGCCCAAAAATGGCCATATGTCTGGAGACTGGTCCCACGCCCAAAGAGCCAGCAGGGAAAACTATGCCTTGTTCTAAAGCTCTTTGGGAACCGCTTTCGTAGCCCCACAGACCTGGGGGCTGCAGGATTTCCTGCTGCCTTCAGCCTCAAAACCACCCTTTCCCACTTGGAGACGCGCCAGGCCCAAAAATGGCCATATGTCTGGAGGTTGGTCCAACGCCCAAAGAGCCAGCAGGGAAAACTATGCCTTGTTCTAAAGCTCTTTGGGAACCGCTTGCGTAGCCCCACACACCTGGGGGCTGCAGGCTTTTCTCGCGCTTTCAGCCTCAAAACCACACTTTCCCTCATGGCATCACGCCAGGCACATAAATGGCCAGATGTCTGGAGACTGGTCCCTTTCCCAAAGAGCCAGGAGGGAAAACTATGCCTTGTTCTAAAGCTCTTTGGGAACCGCTTGCGTGGCCCCACAGACCTGGGGGCTGCAGGCTTTTCTCGCGCTTTCAGCCTCAAAACCACCCTTTCCCACATGGCGTCGCGCCAGGCACAAAAATGGCCATATGTCTGGAGATTGGTCCCACGCCCAAAGAGCCAGCAGGGAAAACTATGCCTTGTTCTAAAGCTCTTTGGGAATGGCTTGCGTAGCCACACAGACTTGGGGGCTGCAGGCTTTCCTGCTGCCTTCAGCCTCAAAACCACCCTTTCCCACATGCCGTCACCCTAGGCCCAAAAATGGCCATATGTTGGAGATTGGTCCCACGCCCAAAGAGCCAGCAGGGAAAACTATGCCTTGTACTAAAGCTCTTTGGGAACCGCTTGCGTAGCCCCACAGACCTGGGGGCTGCAGGCTTTCCGGCTGCCTTCAGCCTCAAAACCACCCTTTCCCACATGGCGTCACGCCAGGCACAAAAATGGCCATATGTCTGGAGGTTGGTCCAACGCCCAAAGAGCCAGCAGGGAAAACTATGCCTTGTTCTAAAGCTCTTTGGGAACCGCTTGCGTAGCCCCACACACCTGGGGGCTGCAGGCTTTCCTGCTGCCTTCAGCCTCAAAACCACCCTTTCCCACTTGGCGCCGCGCCAGGTCCAGAAAAGGCCATATGTCTGGAGATTGGTCCCACGCCCAAGGAGCCAGCAGGGAAAACTATGCCTTGTTCTAAAGCTCTTTGGGAACCGCTTGCGTAGCCCCACACACCTGGGGGCTGCAGGCTTTCCTGCTGCCTTCAGCCTCAAAACCACCCTTTCCCACTTGGCGCCGCGCCAGGCACAAAAATGGCCATATGCCTGGAGACTGGTCCCACGCCGAAAGAGCCAGCAGGGAAAACTATGCCTTGTACTAAAGCTCTTTGGGAACCGCTTGCGTAGCCCCACACACCTGGGGGCTGCAGGCTTTCCTGCTGCCTTCAGCCTCAAAACCACCCTTTCCCACATGCCGTCACGCCAGGCACAAAAATGGCCATATGTCTGGAGATTGGTCCCACGCCCAAAGAGCCAGCAGGGAAAACTACGCCTTGTTCTAAAGCTCTTTTGGAACCGCTTGCATAACCCCACAGACCTGGGGGCTGCAGGCTTTCCTGCTGCCTTCAGCCTCAAAACAACTCTTTCCCACTTGGTGCCGCGCCAGGCACAAAAATGGCCATATGTCTGGAGACTGGTCCCACGCCCAAAGAGCCAGGAGGGAAAACTATGCCTTGTTCTAAAGCTCTTTGGGAACCGCTTGCGTAGCCCCACACACCTGGGGGCTGCAGGCTTTCCTGCTGCCTTCAGCCTCAAAACCACCCTTTCCCACATGCCGTCACGCCAGGCCCAAAGATGGCCATATGTCTGGAGACTGGTCCCACGCCCAAAGAGCCAGCAGGGAAAACTATGCCTTGTTCTAAAGCTCTTTGGGAACCGCTTGCGTGGCCCCACAGACCTGGGGGCTGCAGGCTTTCCTGCTGTCTTCAGCCTCAAAACAACCCTTTCCCACTTGGAGACGCGCTAGGCAGAAAAATGGCCATATGTCTAGAGATTGGTCCCACGCCCAAAGAGCCAGCAGGGAAAACTATGCCTTGTTCTAAAGCTCTTTGGGAACCGCTTGCGTAGCCCCACACACCTGGGGACTGCAGGTTTCCTGATGCCTTCAGCCTCAAAACCACCCTTTCCCACTTGGCGCCGCGCCAGGCACAAAAATGGCCATATGTCTGGAGACTGGTCCCACGCCCAAAGAGCCAGCAGGGAAAACTATGCCTTGTTCTAAAGCTCTTTGGGAACCGCTTGCGTAGCCCCACACACCTGGGGGCTGCAGGCTTTTCTCGCGCTTTCAGCCTCAAAACCACCCTTTCCCTCATGGCATCAGGCCAGGCACAAAAATGGCCATATGTCTGGAGACTGGTCCCACGCCCAAAGAGCCAGCAGGGAAAACTATGCCTTGTTCTAAAGCTCTTTGGGAACCGCTTGCGTAGCCCCACACACCTGGGGGCTGCAGGCTTTCCTGCTGCCTTAAGCCTCAAAACCACCCTTTCCCACTTGGCGCCGCGCCAGACACAAAAATGGCCATATGTCTGGAGACTGGTCCCACGCCCAAAGAGCCAGCAGGGAAAACTATGCCTTGTTCTAAAGCTCTTTGGGAACCGCTTGAGTAGCCCCACACACCTGGGGGCTGCAGGCTTTTCTCGCGCTTTCAGCCCCAAAACCACCCTTTCCCTCATGGCATCACGCCAGGCACAAAAATGGCCATATGTCTGGAGACTGGTCCCACGCCCAAAGAGCCAGCAGGGAAAACTATGCCTTGTTCTAAAGCTCTTTGGGAACCGCTTGCGTAGCCCCACACACCTCGGGGCTGCAGGCTTTCCTGCTGCCTTCAGCCTCAAAACAACCCTTTCCCACTTGGCCACGCGCCAGGCCCAAAGATGGCCATATGTCTGGAGACTGGTCCCACGCCCAAAGAGCCAGCAGGGAAAACTATGCCTTGTTCTAAAGCTCTTTGGGAACTGCTTGCGTAGCCCCACAGACCTGCGGGCTGCAGGCTTTCCAGCTGCCTTAAGCCTCAAAAACACCCTTTCCCACATGCCGTCACGCCAGGCACAAAAATGGCCATATGTCTGGAGATTGGTCCCACGCCCAAAGAGCCAGCAGGGAAAACTATGCCTTGTTCTAAAGCTCTTTGGGAACCGCTTGCGTGGCCCCACAGACCTGGGGGCTGCAGGCTTTCCTGCTGTCTTCAGCCTCAAAACAACCCTTTCCCACTTGGAGACGCGCCAGGCACAAAAATGGCCATATGTCTAGAGATTGGTCCCACGCCCAAAGAGCCAGCAGGGAAAACTATGCCTTGTTCTAAAGCTCTTTGGGAACCGCTTGCGTAGCCCCACACACCTGGGGGCTGCAGGTTTCCTGATGCCTTCAGCCTCAAAACCACCCTTTCCCACTTGGCGCCGCGCCAGGCACAAAAATGGCCATATGTCTGGAGACTGGTCCCACGCCCAAAGAGCCAGCAGGGAAAACTATGCCTTGTTCTAAAGCTCTTTGGGAACCGCTTGCGTAGCCCCACACACCTGGGGGCTGCAGGCTTTTCTGGCACCTTCAGCCTCAAAACCACCCTTTCCCACATGGCGTCGCGCCAGGCACAAAAATGGCCATATGTCTGGAGACTGGTCCCACGCCCAAAGAGCCAGCAGGGAAAACTATGCCTTGTTCTAAAGCTCTTTGGGAATGGCTTGCGTAGCCCCACACACCTGGGGGCTGCAGGCTTTCCTGCTGCCTTCAGCCTCAAAACCACCCTTTCCCACTTGGCGCCGCGCCAGGCCCAAAAATGGCCATATGTCTGGAGACTGGTCCCACGCCCAAAGAGCCAGCAGGGAAAACTATGCCTTGTTCTAAAGCTCTTTGGGAACCGCTTTCGTAGCCCCACAGACCTGGGGGCTGCAGGATTTCCTGCTGCCTTCAGCCTCAAAACCACCCTTTCCCACTTGGAGACGCGCCAGGCCCAAAAATGGCCATATGTCTGGAGGTTGGTCCAACGCCCAAAGAGCCAGCAGGGAAAACTATGCCTTGTTCTAAAGCTCTTTGGGAACCGCTTGCGTAGCCCCACACACCTGGGGGCTGCAGGCTTTTCTCGCGCTTTCAGCCTCAAAACCACACTTTCCCTCATGGCATCACGCCAGGCACATAAATGGCCAGATGTCTGGAGACTGGTCCCTTTCCCAAAGAGCCAGGAGGGAAAACTATGCCTTGTTCTAAAGCTCTTTGGGAACCGCTTGCGTGGCCCCACAGACCTGGGGGCTGCAGGCTTTTCTCGCGCTTTCAGCCTCAAAACCACCCTTTCCCACATGGCGTCGCGCCAGGCACAAAAATGGCCATATGTCTGGAGATTGGTCCCACGCCCAAAGAGCCAGCAGGGAAAACTATGCCTTGTTCTAAAGCTCTTTGGGAATGGCTTGCGTAGCCACACAGACTTGGGGGCTGCAGGCTTTCCTGCTGCCTTCAGCCTCAAAACCACCCTTTCCCACATGCCGTCACCCTAGGCCCAAAAATGGCCATATGTTGGAGATTGGTCCCACGCCCAAAGAGCCAGCAGGGAAAACTATGCCTTGTACTAAAGCTCTTTGGGAACCGCTTGCGTAGCCCCACAGACCTGGGGGCTGCAGGCTTTCCGGCTGCCTTCAGCCTCAAAACCACCCTTTCCCACATGGCGTCACGCCAGGCACAAAAATGGCCATATGTCTGGAGGTTGGTCCAACGCCCAAAGAGCCAGCAGGGAAAACTATGCCTTGTTCTAAAGCTCTTTGGGAACCGCTTGCGTAGCCCCACACACCTGGGGGCTGCAGGCTTTCCTGCTGCCTTCAGCCTCAAAACCACCCTTTCCCACTTGGCGCCGCGCCAGGTCCAGAAAAGGCCATATGTCTGGAGATTGGTCCCACGCCCAAGGAGCCAGCAGGGAAAACTATGCCTTGTTCTAAAGCTCTTTGGGAACCGCTTGCGTAGCCCCACACACCTGGGGGCTGCAGGCTTTCCTGCTGCCTTCAGCCTCAAAACCACCCTTTCCCACTTGGCGCCGCGCCAGGCACAAAAATGGCCATATGTCTGGAGACTGGTCCCACGCCCAAGAGCCAGCAGGGAAAACTATGCCTTGTTGTAAAGCTCTTTGGGAACCGCTTGCGTAGCCCCACACACCTGGGGGCTGCAGGCTTTCCTGCTGCCTTCAGCCTCAAAACCTCCCTTTCCCACTTGGCCCCGCTCCAGGCACAAAAATGGCCATATGCCTGGAGACTGGTCCCACGCCGAAAGAGCCAGCAGGGAAAACTATGCCTTGTACTAAAGCTCTTTGGGAACCGCTTGCGTAGCCCCACACACCTGGGGGCTGCAGGCTTTCCTGCTGCCTTCAGCCTCAAAACCACCCTTTCCCACATGCCGTCACGCCAGGCACAAAAATGGCCATATGTCTGGAGATTGGTCCCACGCCCAAAGAGCCAGCAGGGAAAACTACGCCTTGTTCTAAAGCTCTTTTGGAACCGCTTGCATAACCCCACAGACCTGGGGGCTGCAGGCTTTCCTGCTGCCTTCAGCCTCAAAACAACTCTTTCCCACTTGGTGCCGCGCCAGGCACAAAAATGGCCATATGTCTGGAGACTGGTCCCACGCCCAAAGAGCCAGGAGGGAAAACTATGCCTTGTTCTAAAGCTCTTTGGGAACCGCTTGCGTAGCCCCACACACCTGGGGGCTGCAGGCTTTCCTGCTGCCTTCAGCCTCAAAACCACCCTTTCCCACATGCCGTCACGCCAGGCCCAAAGATGGCCATATGTCTGGAGACTGGTCCCACGCCCAAAGAGCCAGCAGGGAAAACTATGCCTTGTTCTAAAGCTCTTTGGGAACCGCTTGCGTGGCCCCACAGACCTGGGGGCTGCAGGCTTTCCTGCTGTCTTCAGCCTCAAAACAACCCTTTCCCACTTGGAGACGCGCTAGTCAGAAAAATGGCCATATGTCTAGAGATTGGTCCCACGCCCAAAGAGCCAGCAGGGAAAACTATGCCTTGTTCTAAAGCTCTTTGGGAACCGCTTGCGTAGCCCCACACACCTGGGGACTGCAGGTTTCCTGATGCCTTCAGCCTCAAAACCACCCTTTCCCACTTGGCGCCGCGCCAGGCACAAAAATGGCCATATGTCTGGAGACTGGTCCCACGCCCAAAGAGCCAGCAGGGAAAACTATGCCTTGTTCTAAAGCTCTTTGGGAACCGCTTGCGTAGCCCCACACACCTGGGGGCTGCAGGCTTTTCTCGCGCTTTCAGCCTCAAAACCACCCTTTCCCTCATGGCATCAGGCCAGGCACAAAAATGGCCATATGTCTGGAGACTGGTCCCACGCCCAAAGAGCCAGCAGGGAAAACTATGCCTTGTTCTAAAGCTCTTTGGGAACCGCTTGCGTAGCCCCACACACCTGGGGGCTGCAGGCTTTCCTGCTGCCTTAAGCCTCAAAACCACCCTTTCCCACTTGGCGCCGCGCCAGACACAAAAATGGCCATATGTCTGGAGACTGGTCCCACGCCCAAAGAGCCAGCAGGGAAAACTATGCCTTGTTCTAAAGCTCTTTGGGAACCGCTTGAGTAGCCCCACACACCTGGGGGCTGCAGGCTTTTCTCGCGCTTTCAGCCCCAAAACCACCCTTTCCCTCATGGCATCACGCCAGGCACAAAAATGGCCATATGTCTGGAGACTGGTCCCACGCCCAAAGAGCCAGCAGGGAAAACTATGCCTTGTTCTAAAGCTCTTTGGGAACCGCTTGCGTAGCCCCACACACCTGGGGGCTGCAGGCTTTTCTGGCACCTTCAGCCTCAAAACCACCCTTTCCCACATGGCGTCACGCCAGGCAAAAAAATGGCCATATGTCTGGAGACTGGTCCCACGCCCAAAGAGCCAGCAGGGAAAACTATGCCTTGTTCTAAAGCTCTTTGGGAATGGCTTGCGTAGCCCCACAGACCTGGGGGCTGCAGGCTTTCCTGCTGCCTTCAGCCTCAAAACCACCCTTTCCCACTTGGCGCCGCGCCAGGCCCAAAAATGGCCATATGTCTGGAGACTGGTCCCACGCCCAAAGAGCCAGCAGGGAAAACTATGCCTTGTTCTAAAGCTCTTTGGGAACCGCTTGCGTAGCCCCACAGACCTGGGGGCTGCAGGATTTCCTGCTGCCTTCAGCCTCAAAACCACCCTTTCCCACTTGGAGACGCGCCAGGCCCAAAAATGGCCATATGTCTGGAGACTGGTCCCACACCCAAAGAGCCAGCAGGGAAAACTATGCCTTGTTCTAAAGCTCTTTGGGAACCGCTTGCGTAGCCCCACACACCTGGGGGCTGCAGGCTTTTCTCGCGCTTTCAGCCTCAAAACCACACTTTCCCTCATGGCATCACGCCAGGCACAAAAATGGCCAGATGCCTGGAGACTGGTCCCACGCCCAAAGAGCCAGCAGGGAAAACTATGCCTTGTTCTAAAGCTCTTTGGGAACCGCTTGCGTAGCCCCACAGACCTGGGGGCTGCAGGCTTTCCTGCTGCCTTCAGCCTCAAAACCACCCTTTCCCACATGCCGTCACCCTAGGCCCAAAAATGGCCATATGTTGGAGATTGGTCCCACGCCCAAAGAGCCAGCAGGGAAAACTATGCCTTGTTCTAAAGCTCTTTGGGAACGGCTTGCGTAGCCCCACACACCTGGGGGCTGCAGGCTTTCCTGCTGCCTTCAGCCTCAAAACCACCCTTTCCCACTTGGCGTCGCGCCAGGTCCAGAAAAGGCCATAAGTCTGGAGATTGGTCCCACGCCCAAAGAGCCAGCAGGGAAAACTATGCCTTGTTCTAAAGCTCTTTGGGAACCGCTTGCGTAGCCCCACACACCTGGGGGCTGCAGGCTTTCCTGCTGCCTTCAGCCTCAAAGCCACCCTTTCCCACTTGGCGCCGCGCCAGGCCCAAAAATGGCCATATGTCTGGAGACTGGTCCCACGCCCAAGAGCCAGCAGGGAAAACTATGCCTTGTTCTAAAGCTCTTTGGGAACCGCTTGCGTAGCCCCACACACCTGGGGGCTGCAGGCTTTCCTGCTGACTTCAGCCTCAAAACCACCCTTTTCCACTTGTCCCAGCGCGAGGCACAAAAATGGCCATATGTCTGGAGATTGGTCCCACGCCCAAAGAGCCAGCAGGGAAAACTATGCCTTGTACTAAAGCTCTTTGGGAACCGCTTGCGTAGCCCCACACACATGGGGGCTGCAGGCTTTCCTGCTGCCTTCAGCCTCAAAACCACCCTTTCCCACATGGCGTCACGCCAGGCCCAAAAATGACCATATGTCTGGAGATTGGTCCCACGCCCAAAGAGCCAGCAGGGAAAACTATGCCTTGTTCTAAAGCTCTTTGGGAACGGCTTGCGTAGCCCCACAGACCTGCGGGCTGCAGGCTTTCCTGCTGCCTTAAGCCTCAAAAGCACCCTTTCCCACATGGCGTCACGCCAGGCACAAAAATGGCCATATGTCTGGAGATTGGTCCCACGCCCAAAAAGCCAGCAGGGAAAACTAAGCCTTGTTCTAAAGCTCTTTGGGAACCGCTTGCGTAGCCCCACACACCTGGGGGCTGCAGGCTTTCCTGCTCTCTTCAGCCTCAAAACAACCCTTTCCCACTTGGCGCCGCGCCAGGCCCAAAAATGGCCATATGTCTAGAGATTGGTCCCACGCCCAAAGAGCCAGCAGGGAAAACTATGCCTTGTTCTAAAGCTCTTTGGGAACGGCTTGCGCAGCCCCACAGACCTGGGGGGTGCAGGCTTTCCTGCTGCCTTCAGCCTCATAACCACCGTTTCCCACATGGCGTCACGCCAGGCACAGAAATGGCCATGTGTCTGGACGTTGGTCCCACGCCCAAAGAGCCAGCAGGGAAAACTATGCCTTTTTCTAAAGCTCTTTGGGAACGGCTTGCGTAGCCCCACACACCTGGGGGCTGCAGGCTTTCCTGCTGCCTTCAGCCTCAAAACCACCCTTTCCAACATGGCGTCACGCCAGGCACAAAAATGGCCATATGTCTGGAGATTGGTCCCACGCAAAAAGAGCCAGCAGGGAAAACTATGCCTTGTTCTAAAGCTCTTTGGGAACCGCTTGCGTAGCCCCACAGACCTGCGGGCTGCAGGCTTTCCTGCTGTCTTAAGCCTCAAAAGCACCCTTTCCCACATGCCGTCACGCCAGGCACAAAAATGGCCATATGTCTGGAGATTGGTCCCACGCCCAAAGAGCCAGCAGGGAAAACTATGCCTTGTTCTAAAGCTCTTTGGGAACCGCTTGCGTAGCCCCACACACCTGGGGGCTGCAGGCTTTCCTGCTGCCTTCAGCCTCAAAACCACCCTTTTCCACTTGGCGCCGCGCCAGGCACAAAAATGGCCATATGTCTGGAGACTGGTCCCACGCCCAAAGAGCCAGCAGGGAAAACTATGCCTTGTTCTAAAGCTCTTTGGGAACCGCTTGCGTAGCCCCACACACCTGGGGGCTGCAGGCTTTTCTCGCGCTTTCAGCCTCAAAACCACCCTTTCCCTCATGGCATCACGCCAGGCACAAAAATGGCCAGATGTCTGGAGACTGGTCCCTTTCCCAAAGAGCCAGCAGGGAAAACTATGCCTTGTTCTAAAGCTCTTTGGGAACCGCTTCCGTAGCCCCACACACCTGGGGGCTGCAGGCTTTCCTGCTGCCTTCAGCCTCAAAACCACCCTTTCCCACTTGGAGACTCGCCAGGCAAAAAAATGGCCATATGTCTGGAGACTGGTCCCACGCCCAAAGAGCCAGCAGGGAAAACTATGCCTTGTTCTAAAGCTCTTTGGGAACGGCTTGCGTAGCCCCACAGACCTGGGGGCTGCAGGCTTTCCTGCTGCCTTCAGCCTCAAAACCACCCTTTCCCACTTGGCGCCGCGCCAGGCACAAAAATGGCCATATGTCTGGAGACTGGTCCCACGCCCAAAGAGCCAGCAGGGAAAACTATGCCTTGTTCTAAAGCTCTTTGGGAACCGCTTGCGTGGCCCCACAGACCTGGGGGCTGCAGGCTTTCCTGCTGCCTTCAGCCTCAAAACCACCCTTTCCCACATGACGTCGCGCCAGGCACAAAAATGGCCATATGGCTGGAGATTGGTCCCACGCCCAAAGAGCCAGCAGGGAAAACTAGGCCTTGTTCTAAAGCTCTTTGGGAATGGCTTGCGTAGCCACACAGACCTGGGGGCTGCAGGCTTTCCTGCTGCCTTCAGCCTCAAAACCACCCTTTCCCACATGGCGTCACCCTAGGCCCAAAAATGGCCATATGTTGGAGATTGGTCCCACGCCCAAAGAGCCAGCAGGGAAAACTATGCCTTGTTCTAAAGTTCTTTGGGAACCGCTTTCGTAGCCCCACAGACCTGGGGGCTGCAGGCTTTCCTGCTGCCTTCAGCCTCAAAACCACCCTTTCCCACTTGGCGCCGACCCGGGTCCAGAAAAGGCCATATGTCTGGAGATTGGTCCCACGCCCAAAGAGCCAGCAGGGAAAACTATGCCTTGTTCTAAAGCTCTTTGGGAATGGCTTGCGTAGCCCCACAGACCTGGGGGCTGCAGGCTTTCCTGCTGCCTTCAGCCTCAAAACCACCCTTTCCCACTTGGCGCCGCGCCAGGCCCAAAAATGGCCATATGTCTGGAGACTGGTCCCACGCCCAAAAAGCCAGCAGGGAAAACTATGCCTTGTTCTAAAGCTCTTTGGGAACGGCTTGCGTAGCCCCACAGACCTGCGGGCTGCAGGCTTTCCTGCTGCCTTAAGCCTCAAAAGCACCCTTTCCCATATGGCGTCACGCCAGGCACAAAAATGGCCATATGTCTGGAGATTGGTCCCACGCCCAAAAAGCCAGCAGGGAAAACTATGCCTTGTTCTAAAGCTCTTTGGGAACCGCTTGCGTAGCCCCACACACCTGGGGGCTGCAGGCTTTCCTGCTCTCTTCAGCCTCAAAACAACCCTTTCCCACTTGGCGCCGCGCCAGGCCCAAAAATGGCCATATGTCTAGAGATTGGTCCCACGCCCAAAGAGCCAGCAGGGAAAACTATGCCTTGTTCTAAAGCTCTTTGGGAACGGCTTGCGTAGCCCCACAGACCTGGGGGGTGCAGGCTTTCCTGCTGCCTTCAGCCTCATAACCACCGTTTCCCACATGGCGTCACGCCAGGCACAGAAATGGCCATGTGTCTGGACGTTGGTCCCACGCCCAAAGAGCCAGCAGGGAAAACTATGCCTTTTTCTAAAGCTCTTTGGGAACGGCTTGCGTAGCCCCACACACCTGGGGGCTGCAGGCTTTCCTGCTGCCTTCAGCCTCAAAACCACCCTTTCCCACATGGCGTCACGCCAGGCACAAAAATGGCCATATGTCTGGAGATTGGTCCCACGCAAAAAGAGCCAGCAGGGAAAACTATGCCTTGTTCTAAAGCTCTTTGGGAACCGCTTGCGTAGCCCCACAGACCTGCGGGCTGCAGGCTTTCCTGCTGTCTTAAGCCTCAAAAGCACCCTTTCCCACATGCCGTCACGCCAGGCACAAAAATGGCCATATGTCTGGAGATTGGTCCCACGCCCAAAGAGCCAGCAGGGAAAACTATGCCTTGTTCTAAAGCTCTTTGGGAACCGCTTGCGTAGCCCCACACACCTGGGGGCTGCAGGCTTTCCTGCTGCCTTCAGCCTCAAAACCACCCTTTTCCACTTGGCGCCGCGCCAGGCACAAAAATGGCCATATGTCTGGAGACTGGTCCCACGCCCAAAGAGCCAGCAGGGAAAACTATGCCTTGTTCTAAAGCTCTTTGGGAACCGCTTGCGTAGCCCCACACACCTGGGGGCTGCAGGCTTTTCTCGCGCTTTCAGCCTCAAAACCACCCTTTCCCTCATGGCATCACGCCAGGCACAAAAATGGCCAGATGTCTGGAGACTGGTCCCTTTCCCAAAGAGCCAGCAGGGAAAACTATGCCTTGTTCTAAAGCTCTTTGGGAACCGCTTGCGTAGCCCCACACACCTGGGGGCTGCAGGCTTTTCTGGCACCTTCAGCCTCAAAACCACCCTTTCCCACTTGGAGACGCGCCAGGCAAAAAAATGGCCATATGTCTGGAGACTGGTCCCACGCCCAAAGAGCCAGCAGGGAAAACTATGCCTTGTTCTAAAGCTCTTTGGGAACGGCTTGCGTAGCCCCACAGACCTGGGGGCTGCAGGCTTTCCTGCTGCCTTCAGCCTCAAAACCACCCTTTCCCACTTGGCGCCGCGCCAGGCACAAAAATGGCCATATGTCTGGAGACTGGTCCCACGCCCAAAGAGCCAGCAGGGAAAACTATGCCTTGTTCTAAAGCTCTTTGGGAACCGCTTGCGTGGCCCCACACACCTGGGGGCTGCAGGCTTTCCTGCTGCCTTCAGCCTCAAAACCACCCTTTCCCACATGACGTCGCGCCAGGCACAAAAATGGCCATATGGCTGGAGATTGGTCCCACGCCCAAAGAGCCAGCAGGGAAAACTATGCCTTGTTCTAAAGCTCTTTGGGAACCGCTTTCGTAGCCCCACAGACCTGGGGGCTGCAGGCTTTCCTGCTGCCTTCAGCCTCAAAACCACCCTTTCCCACATGCCGTCACCCTAGGCCCAAAAATGGCCATATGTTGGAGATTGGTCCCACGCCCAAAGAGCCAGCAGGGAAAACTATGCCTTGTTCTAAAGCTCTTTGGGAACCGCTTTCGTAGCCCCACAGACCTGGGGGCTGCAGGCTTTCCTGCTGCCTTCAGCCTCAAAACCACCCTTTCCCACTTGGCGCCGCGCCAGGCACAAAAATGGCCATATGTCTGGAGACTGGTCCCACGCCCAAAGAGCCAGCAGGGAAAACTATGCCTTGTTCTAAAGCTCTTTGGGAACCGCTTGCGTAGCCACACAGACCTGGGGGCTGCAGGCTTTCCTGCTGCCTTCAGCCTCAAAACCACCCTTTCCCACATGCCATCACGCCAGGCACAAAAATGGCCAGATGTCTGGAGACTGGTCCCACGCCCAAAGAGCCAGCAGGGAAAACTATGCCTTGTTCTAAAGCTCTTTGGGAACCGCTTTCGTAGCCCCACAGACCTGGGGGCTGCAGGCTTTCCTGCTGCCTTCAGCCTCAAAACCACCCTTTCCCACTTGGCGCCGACCCGGGTCCAGAAAAGGCCATATGTCTGGAGATTGGTCCCACGCCCAAAGAGCCAGCAGGGAAAACTATGCCTTGTTCTAAAGCTCTTTGGGAATGGCTTGCGTAGCCCCACAGACCTGGGGGCTGCAGGCTTTCCTGCTGCCTTCAGCCTCAAAACCACCCTGTCCCACTTGGCGCCGCGCCAGGCCCAAAAATGGCCATATGTCTGGAGACTGGTCCCACGCCCAAAGAGCCAGCAGGGAAAACTATGCCTTGTTCTAAAGCTCTTTGGGAACCGCTTGCGTAGCCCCACACACCTGGGGGCTGCAGGATTTCCTGCTGCCTTCAGCCTCAAAACCACCCTTTCCCACTTGGAGACGCGCCAGGCCCAAAAATGGCCATATGTCTGGAGACTGGTCCCACGCCCAAAGAGCCAGCAGGGAAAACTATGCCTTGTTCTAAAGCTCTTTGGGAACCGCTTGCGTAGCCCCACACACCTGGGGGCTGCAGGCTTTTCTCGCGCTTTCAGCCTCAAAACCACACTTTCCCTCATGGCATCACGCCAGGCACAAAAATGGCCAGATGTCTGGAGACTGGTCCCACGCCCAAAGAGCCAGCAGGGAAAACTATGCCTTGTTCTAAAGCTCTTTGGGAACCGCTTGCGTAGCCCCACACACCTGGGGGCTGCAGGCTTTCCTGCTGCCTTCAGCCTCAAAACCACCCTTTCCCACATGCCGTCACCCTAGGCCCAAAAATGGCCATATGTTGGAGATTGGTCCCACGCCCAAAGAGCCAGCAGGGAAAACTATGCCTTGTTCTAAAGCTCTTTGGGAACCGCTTGCGTAGCCCCACAGACCTGCGGGCTGCAGGCTTTCCTGCTGCCTTCAGCCTCAAAACCACCCTTTCCCACTTGGCGCCGCGCCAGGCCCAAAAATGGCCATATGTCTGGAGACTGGTCCCACGCCCAAGAGCCAGCAGGGAAAACTATGCCTTGTTCTAAAGCTCTTTGGGAACCGCTTGCGTAGCCCCACACACCTGGGGGCTGCAGGCTTTCCTGCTGCCTTCAGCCTCAAAACCACCCTTTCCCACTTGGCGTCGACCCAGGTCCAGAAAAGGCCATATGTCTGGAGATTGGTCCCACGCCCAAAGAGCCAGCAGGGAAAACTATGCCTTGTTCTAAAGCTCTTTGGGAACCGCTTGCGTAGCCCCACACACCTGGGGGCTGCAGGCTTTCCTGCTGCCTTCAGCCTCAAAGCCACCCTTTACCACTTGGCGCCGCGCCAGGCCCAAAAATGGCCATATGTCTGGAGACTGGTCCCACGCCCAAGAGTCAGCAGGGAAAACTATGCCTTGTACTAAAGCTCTTTGGGAACCGCTTGCGTAGCCCCACACACATGGGGGCTGCAGGCTTTCCTGCTGCCTTCAGCCTCAAAACCACCCTTTCCCACATGGCGTCACGCCAGGCCCAAAAATGACCATATGCTGGAGATTGGTCCCACGCCCAAAGAGCCAGCAGGGAAAAATATGCCTTGTTCTAAAGCTCTTTGGGAACGGCTTGCGTAGCCCCACAGACCTGCGGGCTGCAGGCTTTCCTGCTGCCTTAAGCCTCAAAAGCACCCTTTCCCACATGGCGTCACGCCAGGCACAAAAATGGCCATATGTCTGGAGATTGGTCCCACGCCCAAAAAGCCAGCAGGGAAAACTAAGCCTTGTTCTAAAGCTCTTTGGGAACCGCTTGCGTAGCCCCACACACCTGGGGGCTGCAGGCTTTCCTGCTCTCTTCAGCCTCAAAACAACCCTTTCCCACTTGGCGCCGCGCCAGGCCCAAAAATGGCCATATGTCTAGAGATTGGTCCCACGCCCAAAGAGCCAGCAGGGAAAACTATGCCTTGTTCTAAAGCTCTTTGGGAACGGCTTGCGTAGCCCCACAGACCTGGGGGCTGCAGACTTTCCTGCTGCCTTCAGCCTCAAAACCACCCTTTCCCACATGGCGTCACGCCAGGCACAAAAATGGCCATATGTCTGGAGATTGGTCCCACGCAAAAAGAGCCAGCAGGGAAAACTATGCCTTGTTCTAAAGCTCTTTGGGAACCGCTTGCGTAGCCCAACAGACCTGCGGGCTGCAGGCTTTCCTGCTGCCTTAAGCCTCAAAAGCACCCTTTCCCACATGCCGTCACGCCAGGCAGAAAAATGGCCATATGTCTGGAGATTGGTCCCACGCCCAAAGAGCCAGCAGGGAAAACTATGCCTTGTTCTAAAGCTCTTTGGGAACCGCTTGCGTAGCCCCACACACCTGGGGGCTGCAGGCTTTTCTGGCACCTTCAGCCTCAAAACCACCCTTTCCCACTTGGAGACGCGCCAGGCAAAAAAATGGCAATATGTCTGGAGACTGGTCCCACGCCCAAAGAGCCAGCAGGGAAAACTATGCCTTGTTCTAAAGCTCTTTGGGAATGGCTTGCGTAGCCCCACAGACCTGGGGGCTGCAGGCTTTCCTGCTGCCTTCAGCCTCAAAACCACCCTTTCCCACTTGGCGCCGCGCCAGGCCCAAAAATGGCCATATGTCTGGAGACTGGTCCCTTTCCCAAAGAGCCAGGAGGGAAAACTATGCCTTGTTCTAAAGCTCTTTGGGAACCGCTTTCGTAGCCCCACAGACCTGGGGGCTGCAGGCTTTCCTGCTGCCTTCAGCCTCAAAACCACCCTTTCCCACATGCCGTCACCCTAGGCCCAAAAATGGCCATATGTTGGAGATTGGTCCCACGCCCAAAGAGCCAGCAGGGAAAACTATGCCTTGTTCTAAAGCTCTTTGGGAACCGCTTGCATAGCCCCACAGACCTGGGGGCTGCAGGCTTTCCTGCTGCCTTCAGCCTCAAAACCACCCTTTGCCACTTGGCGCCGTGCCAGGCCCAAAAATGGCCATATGTCTGGAGATTGGTCTCACGCCCAAAGAGCCAGCAGGGAAAACTATGCCTTGTTCTAAAGCTCTTTGGGAACCGCTTGCGTAGCCCCACAGACCTGGGTGCTGCAGGCTTTCCTGCTGCCTTCAGCCTCAAAACCACCCTTTCCCACTTGGCGCCGCGCCAGGCACAAAAATGGCCATATGTCTGGAGACTGGTCCCACGCCCAAAGAGCCAGCAGGGAAAACTATGCCTTGTTCTAAAGCTCTTTGGGAACCGCTTGCGTAGCCCCACACACCTGGGGGCTGCAGGCTTTTCTCGCGCTTTCAGCCTCAAAACCACCCTTTCCCTCATGGCATCACGCCAGGCACAAAAATGGCCAGATGTCTGGAGACTGGTCCCTTTCCCAAAGAGCCAGCAGGGAAAACTATGCCTTGTTCTAAAGCTCTTTGGGAACCGCTTGCGTAGCCCCACACACCTGGGGGCTGCAGGCTTTTCTGGCACCTTCAGCCTCAAAACCACCCTTTCCCTCATGGCATCACGCCAGGCACAAAAATGGCCATATGTCTGGAGACTGGTCCCACGCCCAAAGAGCCAGCAGGGAAAACTATGCCTTGTTCTAAAGCTCTTTGGGAATGGCTTGCGTAGCCCCACAGACCTGGGGTCTGCAGGCTTTCCTGCTGCCTTCAGCCTCAAAACCACCCTTTCCCACTTGGCGCCGCGCCAGGCCCAAAAATGGCCATATGTCTGGAGACTGGTCCCTTTCCCAAAGAGCCAGGAGGGAAAACTATGCCTTGTTCTAAAGCTCTTTGGGAACCGCTTGCGTGGCCCCACAGACCTGGGGGCTGCAGGCTTTCCTGCTGCCTTCAGCCTCAAAACCACCCTTTCCCACATGGCGTCGCGCCAGGCACAAAAATGGCCATATGTCTGGAGATTGGTCCCACGCCCAAAGAGCCAGCAGGGAAAACTATGCCTTGTTCTAAAGCTCTTTGGGAATGGCTTGCGTAGCCACACAGACCTGGGGGCTGCAGGCTTTCCTGCTGCCTTCAGCCTCAAAACCACCCTTTCCCACATGTCGTCACCCTAGGCCCAAAAATGGCCATATGTTGGAGATTGGTCCCACGCCCAAAGAGCCAGCAGGGAAAACTATGCCTTGTTCTAAAGCTCTTTGGGAACCGCTTGCATAGCCCCACACACCTGGAGGCTGCAGGCTTTCCTGCTCTCTTCAGCCTCAAAACCACCCTTTCCCACTTGGCGCCGACCCAGGTCCAGAGAAGGCCATATGTCTGGAGATTGGTCCCACGCCCAAAGAGCCAGCAGGGAAAACTATGCCTTGTTCTAAAGCTCTTTGGGAACCGCTTGCGTAGCCCCACACACCTGGGGGCTGCAGGCTTTCCTGCTGCCTTCAGCCTCAAAACCACCCTTTCCCACTTGGCGCCGCGCCAGGCACAAAAATGGCCATATGTCTGGAGACTGGTCCCACGCCCAAGAGCCAGCAGGGAAAACTATGCCTTGTTCTAAAGCTCTTTGGGAACCGCTTGCGTAGCCCCACACACCTGGGGGCTGCAGGCTTTCCTGCTGCCTTCAGCCTCAAAACCACCCTTTCCCACATGGCGTCGCGCCAGGCACAAAAATGGCCATATGTCTGGAGATTGGTCCCACGCCCAAAGAGCCAGCAGGGAAAACTATGCCTTGTTCTAAAGCTCTTTGGGAATGGCTGGCGTAGCCACACAGACCTGGGGGCTGCAGGCTTTCCTGCTGCCTTCAGCCTCAAAACCACCCTTTCCCACATGCCGTCACCCTAGGCCCAAAAATGGCCATATGTTGGAGATTGGTCCCACGCCCAAAGAGCCAGCAGGGAAAACTATGCCTTGTTCTAAATCTCTTTTTTAAGCGCTTGCGTAGCCCCACACACATGGGGGCTGCAGGCTTTCCTGCTCTCTTCAGCCTCAAAACAACCCTTTCCCACTTGGCGCCGAGCCAGGCCCAAAAATGGCCATATGTCTAGAGATTGGTCCCACGCCCAAAGAGCCAGCAGGGAAAACTATGCCTTGTTCTAAAGCTCTTTGGGAAACGCTTGCGTAGCCCCACACACCTGATGGCTGCAGGCTTTCCTGCTGCCTTCAGCCTCATAACCACCCTTTCCCACATGGCGTCACGCCAGGCATAAAAATGGCCATGTGTCTGGACGTTGGTCCCACGCCGAAAGAGCCAGCAGGGAAAACTATGCCTTGTTCTAAAGCTCTTTGGGAACGGCTTGCGTAGCCCCACACACCTGGGGGCTGCAGGCTTTCCTGCTGCCTTCAGCCTCAAAACCACCCTTTCCCACATGGCGTCACGCCAGGCACAAAAATGGCCATATGTCTGGAGATTGGTCCCACGCCCAAAGAGCCAGCAGGGAAAAATATGCCTTGTTCTAAAGCTCTTTGGGAACCGCTTGCGTAGCCCCACAGACCTGGGGGCTGCAGGCTTTCCTGCTGCCTTAAGCCTCAAAAGCACCCATTCCCACATGCTGTCACGCCAGGCACAAAAATGGCCATATGTCTGGAGATTGGTCCCACGCCCAAAGAGCCAGCAGGGAAAACTATGCCTTGTTCTAAAGCTCTTTGGGAACCGCTTGCGTAGCCCCACACACCTGGGGGCTGCAGGCTTTCCTGCTGCCTTCAGCCTCAAAACCACCCTTTCCCACTTGGCGCCGCGCCAGGCACAAAAATGGCCATATGTCTGGAGACTGGTCCCACGCCCAAGAGCCAGCAGGGAAAACTATGCCTTGTTCTAAAGCTCTTTGGGAACCGCTTGCGTAGCCCCACACACCTGGGGGCTGCAGGCTTTCCTGCTGCCTTCAGCCTCAAAACCACCCTTTCCCACATGGCGTCGCGCCAGGCACAAAAATGGCCATATGTCTGGAGATTGGTCCCACGCCCAAAGAGCCAGCAGGGAAAACTATGCCTTGTTCTAAAGCTCTTTGGGAATGGCTTGCGTAGCCACACAGACCTGGGGGCTGCAGGCTTTCCTGCTGCCTTCAGCCTCAAAACCACCCTTTCCCACATGCCGTCACCCTAGGCCCAAAAATGGCCATATGTTGGAGACTGGTCCCACGCCCAAAGAGCCAGCAGGGAAAACTATGCCTTGTTCTAAATCTCTTTTTTAAGCGCTTGCGTAGCCCCACACACATGGGGGCTGCAGGCTTTCCTGCTCTCTTCAGCCTCAAAACAACCCTTTCCCACTTGGCGCCGAGCCAGGCCCAAAAATGGCCATATGTCTAGAGATTGGTCCCACGCCCAAAGAGCCAGCAGGGAAAACTATGCCTTGTTCTAAAGCTCTTTGGGAAACGCTTGCGTAGCCCCACACACCTGAGGGCTGCAGGCTTTCCTGCTGCCTTCAGCCTCATAACCACCCTTTCCCACATGGCGTCACGCCAGGCATAAAAATGGCCATATGTCTGGACGTTGGTCCCACGCCGAAAGAGCCAGCAGGGAAAACTATGCCTTGTTCTAAAGCTCTTTGGGAACGGCTTGCGTAGCCCCACACACCTGGGGGCTGCAGGCTTTCCTGCTGCCTTCAGCCTCAAAACCACCCTTTCCCACATGGCGTCACGCCAGGCACAAAAATGGCCATATGTCTGGAGATTGGTCCCACGCCCAAAGAGCCAGCAGGGAAAAATATGCCTTGTTCTAAAGCTCTTTGGGAACCGCTTGCATAGCCCCACACAACTGCGGGCTGCAGGCTTTCCTGCTGCCTTAAGCCTCAAAAGCACCCATTCCCACATGCTGTCACGCCAGGCACAAAAATGGCCATATGTCTGGAGATTGGTCCCACGCCCAAAGAGCCAGCAGGGAAAACTATGCCTTGTTCTAAAGCTCTTTGGGAACCGCTTGCGTGGCCCCACAGACCTGGGGGCTGCAGGCTTTCCTGCTCTCTTCAGCCTCAAAACCACCCTTTCCCACTTGGCGCCGCGCCAGGCACAAAAATGGCCATATGTCTGGAGACTGGTCCCACGCCCAAAGAGCCAGCAGGGAAAACTATGCCTTGTTCTAAAGCTCTTTGGGAACCGCTTGCGTAGCCCCACACACCTGGGGGCTGCAGGCTTTTCTCGCGCTTTCAGCCTCAAAACCACCCTTTCCCTCATGGCATCACGCCAGGCACAAAAATGGCCAGATGTCTGGAGACTGGTCCCTTTCCCAAAGAGCCAGCAGGGAAAACTATGCCTTGTTCTAAAGCTCTTTGGGAACCGCTTGCGTAGCCCCACACACCTGGGGGCTGCAGGCTTTTCTGGCACCTTCAGCCTCAAAACCACCCTTTCCCACATGGCGTCACGCCAGGCAAAAAAATGGCCATATGTCTGGAGACTGGTCCCACGCCCAAAGAGCCAGCAGGGAAAACTATGCCTTGTTCTAAAGCTCTTTGGGAACCGCTTGCGTAGCCCCACACACCTGGGGGCTGCAGGCTTTCCTGCTGCCTTCAGACTCAAAACCTCCATTTCCCACGTGGCCCCGCGCCAGGTACAAAAACGGCCATATGTCTGGAGGTTGGTCCCACGCCCAAAGAGCCAGCAGGGAATACTATGCCTTGTTCTAAAGCTCTTTGGGAACCGCTTGTGTAGCCCCACAGACCTGGGGGCTGCAGGCTTTCCTGCTGCCTTCAGCCTCATAACCACCCTTTCCCACTTGTCCCAGCGCCAGGCACAAAAATGGCCATATGTCTGGAGACTGGTCCCACGCTCAAAGAGCCAGCAGGGAAAACTATGCCTTGTTCTAAAGCTCTTTGGGAACCGCTTGCGTAGCCCCACACACCTGGGGGCTGCAGGCTTTCCTGCTGCCTTCAGCCTCAAAACCACCCTTTCCCACTTGGCCCCGTGCCAGGCACGAAAATGGCCATATGTCTGGAGACTGGTCCCACGCCCAAAGAGCCAGCAGGGAAAACTATGCCTTGTTCTAAAGCTCTTTGGGAACCGCTTGCGTAGCCCCACACACCTGGGGGCTGCAGGCTTTCCTGCTGCCTTCAGCCTCAAAAGCACACTTTCCCACATGGCGTCACGCCAGGCACAAAAATGGCCATAAGTCTGGAGATTGGTCCCACGCCCAAAGAGCCAGCAGGGAAAAATATGCCTTGTTCTAAAGCTCTTTGGGAACCGCTTGCGTAGCCCCACAGACCTGCGGGCTGCAGGCTTTCCTGCTGCCTTAAGCCTCAAAAGCACCCTTTCCCACATGCCGTCACGCCAAGCACAAAAATGGCCATATGTCTGGAGGTTGGTCCCACGCCCAAAGAGCCAGCAGGGAAAACTATGCCTTGTTCTAAAGCTCTTTGGGAACCGCTTGCGTAGCCCCACAGACCTGGGGGCTGCAGGCTTTCCTGCTCTCTTCAGCCTCAAAACAACCCTTTCCCACTTGTCGCCGCGCCAGGCACAAAAATGGCCATATGTCTAGAGATTGGTCCCACGCCCAAAGAGCCAGCAGGGAAAACTATGCCTTGTTCTAAAGCTCTTTGGGAACCGCTTGCGTAGCCCCACACACCTGGGGGCTGCAGGCTTTCCTGCTGCCTTCAGCCTCAAAACCACCCTTTCCCACTTGGCGCTGCGCCAGGCACAAAAATGGCCATATGTCTGGAGACTGGTCCCACGCCCAAAGAGCCAGCAGGGAAAACTATGCCTTGTTCTAAAGCTCTTTGGGAACCGCTTGCGTAGCCCCACACACCTGGGGGCTGCAGGCTTTTCTCGCGCTTTCAGCCTCAAAACCACCCTTTCCCTCATGGCATCACGCCAGGCACAAAAATGGCCAGATGTCTGGAGACTGGTCCCTTTCCCAAAGAGCCAGTAGGGAAAACTATGCCTTGTTCTAAAGCTCTTTGGGAACCGCTTGCGTAGCCCCACACACCTGGGGGCTGCAGGCTTTTCTGGCACCTTCAGCCTCAAAACCACCCTTTCCCACATGGCGTCACGCCAGGCAAAAAAATGGCCATATGTCTGGAGACTGGTCCCACGCCCAAAGAGCCAGCAGGGAAAACTATGCCTTGTTCTAAAGCTCTTTGGGAACCGCTTGCGTAGCCCCACAGACCTGGGGGCTGCAGGCTTTCCTGCTGCCTTCAGCCTCAAAACCTCCATTTCCCACGTGGCCCCGTGCCAGGCACGAAAATGGCCATATGTCTGGAGACTGGTACCTTTCCCAAAGAGCCAGGAGGGAAAACTATGCCTTGTTCTAAAGCTCTTTGGGAACCGCTTGCGTGGCCCCACAGACCTGGGGGCTGCAGGCTTTCCTGCTGCCTTCAGCCTCAAAACCACCCTTTCCCACATGCCGTCACGCCAGGCACAAAAATGGCCATATGTCTGGAGACTGGTCCCTTTCCCAAAGAGCCAGGAGGGAAAACTATGCCTTGTTCTAAAGCTCTTTGGGAACCGCTTGCGTGGCCCCACAGACCTGGGGGCTGCAGGCTTTCCTGCTGCCTTCAGCCTCAAAACCACCCTTTCCCACTTGGCGCCGCGCCATGCACAAAAATGGCCATATGTCTAGAGATTGGTCCCACGCCCAAAGAGCCAGCAGGTAAAACTATGCCTTGTTCTAAAGCTCTTTGGGAACCGCTTGCGTAGCCCCACAGACCTGGGGGCTGCAGGCTTTCCTGCTGCCTTCAGCCTCAAAACCACCCTTTCCCACTTGGCGTCGCGCCAGGAACAAAAATGGCCATATGTCTGGAGGTTGGTCCCACGCCCAAAGAGCCAGCAGGGAAAACTCTGCCTTGTTCTAAAGCTCTTTGGGAACCGCTTGCGTAGCCCCACAGACCTGTGGGCTGCAGGCTTTCCTGCTCTCTTCAGCCTCAAAACCACCCTTTCCCACATGCCGTCACCCCAGGCCCAAAAATGGCCATATATGTGGAGATTGGTCCCACGCCCAAAGAGCCAGCAGGGAAAACTATGCCTTGTTCTAAAGCTCTTTGGGAACCGCTTGCGTAGCCCCACACAGCTGGGGGCTGCAGGCTTTCCTGCTCTCTTCAGCCTCAAAACAACCCTTTCCCACTTGGCGCCGCGCCAGGCCCAAAAATGGCCATATGTCTAGAGATTGGTCCCACGCCCAAAGAGCCAGCAGGGAAAGCTATGCCTTGTTCTAAAGCTCTTTGGGAACCGCTTGCGTAGCCCCACACAGCTGGGGGCTGCAGGCTTTCCTGCTGCCTTCAGCCTCAAAACAACCCTTTCCCACATGGCGTCACGCCAGGCACAAAAATGGCCATATGTGTGGAGATTGGTCCCACGCCCAAAGAGCCAGCAGGGAAAACTATGCCTTGTTCTAAAGCTCTTTGGGAACGGCTTGCGTAGCCCCACACACCTGCGGGCTGCAGGCTTTCCTGCTGCCTTCAGCCTCAAAACCACCCTTTCCCACTTGGCGCCGCGCCAGGTCCAGATAAGGCCATATGTCTGGAGATTGGTCCCACGCCCAAAGAGCCAGCAGGGAAAACTATGCCTTGTTCTAAAGCTCTTTGGGAACCGCTTGCGTAGCCCCACAGACCTGGGGGCTGCAGGCTTTCCTGCTGCCTTCAGCCTCAAAACCACCCTTTCCCACTTTGCGCCGTGCCAGGCACAAAAATGGCCATATGTCTGGAGACTGGTCCCACGCCCAAGAGCCAGCAGGGAAAACTATGCCTTGTTCTAAAGCTCTTTGGGAACCGCTTGCGTAGCCCCACACACCTGATGGCTGCAGGCTTTCCTGCTGCCTTCAGCCTCATAACCACCCTTTCCCACATGGCGTCACGCCAGGCATAAAAATGGCCATGTGTCTGGACGTTGGTCCCACGCCGAAAGAGCCAGCAGGGAAAACTATGCCTTGTTCTAAAGCTCTTTGGGAACGGCTTGCGTAGCCCCACACACCTGGGGGCTGCAGGCTTTCCTGCTGCCTTCAGCCTCAAAACCACCCTTTCCCACATGGCGTCACGCCAGGCACAAAAATGGCCATATGTCTGGAGATTGGTCCCACGCCCAAAGAGCCAGCAGGGAAACATATGCCTTGTTCTAAAGCTCTTTGGGAACCGCTTGCGTAGCCCCACAGACCTGCGGGCTGCAGGCTTTCCTGCTGCCTTAAGCCTCAAAAGCACCCATTCCCACATGCTGTCACGCCAGGCACAAAAATGGCCATATGTCTGGAGATTGGTCCCACGCCCAAAGAGCCAGCAGGGAAAACTATGCCTTGTTCTAAAGCTCTTTGGGAATGGCTTGCGTAGCCACACAGACCTGGGGGCTGCAGGCTTTCCTGCTGCCTTCAGCCTCAAAACCACCCTTTCCCACATGCCGTCACCCTAGGCCCAAAAATGGCCATATGTTGGAGACTGGTCCCACGCCCAAAGAGCCAGCAGGGAAAACTATGCCTTGTTCTAAATCTCTTTTTTAAGCGCTTGCGTAGCCCCACACACATGGGGGCTGCAGGCTTTCCTGCTCTCTTCAGCCTCAAAACAACCCTTTCCCACTTGGCGCCGAGCCAGGCCCAAAAATGGCCATATGTCTAGAGATTGGTCCCACGCCCAAAGAGCCAGCAGGGAAAACTATGCCTTGTTCTAAAGCTCTTTGGGAAACGCTTGCGTAGCCCCACACACCTGAGGGCTGCAGGCTTTCCTGCTGCCTTCAGCCTCATAACCACCCTTTCCCACATGGCGTCACGCCAGGCATAAAAATGGCCATATGTCTGGACGTTGGTCCCACGCCGAAAGAGCCAGCAGGGAAAACTATGCCTTGTTGTAAAGCTCTTTGGGAACGGCTTGCGTAGCCCCACACACCTGGGGGCTGCAGGCTTTCCTGCTGCCTTCAGCCTCAAAACCACCCTTTCCCACATGGCGTCACGCCAGGCACAAAAATGGCCATATGTCTGGAGATTGGTCCCACGCCCAAAGAGCCAGCAGGGAAAAATATGCCTTGTTCTAAAGCTCTTTGGGAACCGCTTGCGTAGCCCCACAGACCTGCGGGCTGCAGGCTTTCCTGCTGCCTTAAGCCTCAAAAGCACCCATTCCCACATGCTGTCACGCCAGGCACAAAAATGGCCATATGTCTGGAGATTGGTCCCACGCCCAAAGAGCCAGCAGGGAAAACTATGCCTTGTTCTAAAGCTCTTTGGGAACCGCTTGCGTGGCCCCACAGACCTGGGGGCTGCAGGCTTTCCTGCTCTCTTCAGCCTCAAAACCACCCTTTCCCACTTGGCGCCGCGCCAGGCACAAAAATGGCCATATGTCTGGAGACTGGTCCCACGCCCAAAGAGCCAGCAGGGAAAACTATGCCTTGTTCTAAAGCTCTTTGGGAACCGCTTGCGTAGCCCCACACACCTGGGGGCTGCAGGCTTTTCTCGCGCTTTCAGCCTCAAAACCACCCTTTCCCTCATGGCATCACGCCAGGCACAAAAATGGCCAGATGTCTGGAGACTGGTCCCTTTCCCAAAGAGCCAGCAGGGAAAACTATGCCTTGTTCTAAAGCTCTTTGGGAACCGCTTGCGTAGCCCCACACACCTGGGGGCTGCAGGCTTTTCTGGCACCTTCAGCCTCAAAACCACCCTTTCCCACATGGCGTCACGCCAGGCAAAAAAATGGCCATATGTCTGGAGACTGGTCCCACGCCCAAAGAGCCAGCAGGGAAAACTATGCCTTGTTCTAAAGCTCTTTGGGAACCGCTTGCGTAGCCCCACACACCTGGGGGCTGCAGGCTTTCCTGCTGCCTTCAGACTCAAAACCTCCATTTCCCACGTGGCCCCGCGCCAGGTACAAAAACGGCCATATGTCTGGAGGTTGGTCCCACGCCCAAAGAGCCAGCAGGGAATACTATGCCTTGTTCTAAAGCTCTTTGGGAACCGCTTGTGTAGCCCCACAGACCTGGGGGCTGCAGGCTTTCCTGCTGCCTTCAGCCTCATAACCACCCTTTCCCACTTGTCCCAGCGCCAGGCACAAAAATGGCCATATGTCTGGAGACTGGTCCCACGCTCAAAGAGCCAGCAGGGAAAACTATGCCTTGTTCTAAAGCTCTTTGGGAACCGCTTGCGTAGCCCCACACACCTGGGGGCTGCAGGCTTTCCTGCTGCCTTCAGCCTCAAAACCACCCTTTCCCACTTGGCCCCGTGCCAGGCACGAAAATGGCCATATGTCTGGAGACTGGTCCCACGCCCAAAGAGCCAGCAGGGAAAACTATGCCTTGTTCTAAAGCTCTTTGGGAACCGCTTGCGTAGCCCCACACACCTGGGGGCTGCAGGCTTTCCTGCTGCCTTCAGCCTCAAAAGCACACTTTCCCACATGGCGTCACGCCAGGCACAAAAATGGCCATAAGTCTGGAGATTGGTCCCACGCCCAAAGAGCCAGCAGGGAAAAATATGCCTTGTTCTAAAGCTCTTTGGGAACCGCTTGCGTAGCCCCACAGACCTGCGGGCTGCAGGCTTTCCTGCTGCCTTAAGCCTCAAAAGCACCCTTTCCCACATGCCGTCACGCCAAGCACAAAAATGGCCATATGTCTGGAGGTTGGTCCCACGCCCAAAGAGCCAGCAGGGAAAACTATGCCTTGTTCTAAAGCTCTTTGGGAACCGCTTGCGTAGCCCCACAGACCTGGGGGCTGCAGGCTTTCCTGCTCTCTTCAGCCTCAAAACAACCCTTTCCCACTTGTCGCCGCGCCAGGCACAAAAATGGCCATATGTCTAGAGATTGGTCCCACGCCCAAAGAGCCAGCAGGGAAAACTATGCCTTGTTCTAAAGCTCTTTGGGAACCGCTTGCGTAGCCCCACACACCTGGGGGCTGCAGGCTTTCCTGCTGCCTTCAGCCTCAAAACCACCCTTTCCCACTTGGCGCTGCGCCAGGCACAAAAATGGCCATATGTCTGGAGACTGGTCCCACGCCCAAAGAGCCAGCAGGGAAAACTATGCCTTGTTCTAAAGCTCTTTGGGAACCGCTTGCGTAGCCCCACACACCTGGGGGCTGCAGGCTTTTCTCGCGCTTTCAGCCTCAAAACCACCCTTTCCCTCATGGCATCACGCCAGGCACAAAAATGGCCAGATGTCTGGAGACTGGTCCCTTTCCCAAAGAGCCAGCAGGGAAAACTATGCCTTGTTCTAAAGCTCTTTGGGAACCGCTTGCATAGCCCCACACACCTGGGGGCTGCAGGCTTTTCTGGCACCTTCAGCCTCAAAACCACCCTTTCCCACATGGCGTCACGCCAGGCAAAAAAATGGCCATATGTCTGGAGACTGGTCCCACGCCCAAAGAGCCAGCAGGGAAAACTATGCCTTGTTCTAAAGCTCTTTGGGAACCGCTTGCGTAGCCCCACAGACCTGGGGGGTGCAGGCTTTCCTGCTGCCTTCAGCCTCAAAACCTCCATTTCCCACGTGGCCCCGTGCCAGGCACGAAAATGGCCATATGTCTGGAGACTGGTCCCTTTCCCAAAGAGCCAGGAGGGAAAACTATGCCTTGTTCTAAAGCTCTTTGGGAACCGCTTGCGTGGCCCCACAGACCTGGGGGCTGCAGGCTTTCCTGCTGCCTTCAGCCTCAAAACCACCCTTTCCCACATGCCGTCACGCCAGGCACAAAAATGGCCATATGTCTGGAGACTGGTCCCTTTCCCAAAGAGCCAGGAGGGAAAACTATGCCTTGTTCTAAAGCTCTTTGGGAACCGCTTGCGTGGCCCCACAGACCTGGGGGCTGCAGGCTTTCCTGCTGCCTTCAGCCTCAAAACCACCCTTTCCCACTTGGCGCCGCGCCAGGCACAAAAATGGCCATATGTCTAGAGATTGGTCCCACGCCCAAAGAGCCAGCAGGTAAAACTATGCCTTGTTCTAAAGCTCTTTGGGAACCGCTTGCGTAGCCCCACAGACCTGGGGGCTGCAGACTTTCCTGCTGCCTTCAGCCTCAAAACCACCCTTTCCCACTTGGCGTCGCGCCAGGAACAAAAATGGCCATATGTCTGGAGGTTGGTCCCACGCCCAAAGAGCCAGCAGGGAAAACTCTGCCTTGTTCTAAAGCTCTTTGGGAACCGCTTGCGTAGCCCCACACACCTGGGGGCTGCAGGCTTTCCTGCTCTCTTCAGCCTCAAAACCACCCTTTCCCACATGCCGTCACCCCAGGCCCAAAAATGGCCATATATCTGGAGATTGGTCCCACGCCCAAAGAGCCAGCAGGGAAAACTATGCCTTGTTCTAAAGCTCTTTGGGAACCGCTTGCGTAGCCCCACACAGCTGGGGGCTGCAGGCTTTCCTGCTCTCTTCAGCCTCAAAACAACCCTTTCCCACTTGGCGCCGCGCCAGGCCCAAAAATGGCCATATGTCTAGAGATTGGTCCCACGCCCAAAGAGCCAGCAGGGAAAGCTATGCCTTGTTCTAAAGCTCTTTGGGAACCGCTTGCGTAGCCCCACACAGCTGGGGGCTGCAGGCTTTCCTGCTGCCTTCAGCCTCAAAACAACCCTTTCCCACATGGCGTCACGCCAGGCACAAAAATGGCCATATGTGTGGAGATTGGTCCCACGCCCAAAGAGCCAGCAGGGAAAACTATGCCTTGTTCTAAAGCTCTTTGGGAACGGCTTGTGTAGCCCCACACACCTGGGGGCTGCAGGCTTTCCTGCTGCCTTCAGCCTCAAAACCACCCTTTCCCACTTGGCGCCGCGCCAGGTCCAGATAAGGCCATATGTCTGGAGACTGGTCCCACGCCCAAAGAGCCAGCAGGGAAAACTATGCCTTGTTCTAAAGCTCTTTGGGAACCGCTTGCGTAGCCCCACAGACCTGGGGGCTGCAGGCTTTCCTGCTGCCTTCAGCCTCAAAACCACCCTTTCCCACTTTGCGCCGTGCCAGGCACAAAAATGGCCATATGTCTGGAGACTGGTCCCACGATCAAGAGCCAGCAGGGAAAACTATGCCTTGTTCTAAAGCTCTTTGGGAACCGCTTGCGTAGCCCCACACACCTGGGGGCTGCAGGCTTTCCTGCTGCCTTCAGCCTCAAAACCTCCCTTTCCCACTTGGCCCCGCTCCAGGCACAAAAATGGCCATATGTCTGGAGATTGGTCCCACGCCCAAAGAGCCAGCAGGGAAAACTATGCCTTGTACTAAAGCTCTTTGGGAACGGCTTGCGTAGCCCCACACACCTGGGGGCTGCAGGCTTTCCTGCTGCCTTCAGCCTCAAAACCACCCTTTCCCACATGGCGTCACGCCAGGCACAAAAATGGCCATATGTCTGGAGATTGGTCCCACGCCCAAAGAGCCAGCAGGGAACAATATGCCTTGTTCTAAAGCTCTTTGGGAACCGCTTGCGTAGCCCCACAGACCTGTGGGCTGCAGGCTTTCCTGCTGCCTTCAGCCTCAAAACCACCCTTTCCCACATGGCGTCACGCCAGGCACAAAAATGGCCATATGTCTGGAGATTGGTCCCACGCCCAAAGAGCCAGCAGGGAAAATTATGCCTTGTTCTAAAGCTCTTTGGGAACCGCTTGCATAGCCCCACACACCTCGGGGCTGCAGGCTTTCCTGCTGCCTTCAGCCTCAAAACCACCCTTTCCCACTTGGCGTCGCGCGAGGCACAAAAATGGCTATATTTCTGGAGACTGGTCCCACGCCCAAAGAGCCAGGAGGGAAAACTATGCCTTGTTCTAAAGCTCTTTGGGAACCGCTTGCGTGGCCCCACACACCTGCGGGCTGCAGACTTTCCTGCTGCCTTCAGCCTCAAAACCACCCTTTCCCACTTGGCGTCGCGCCAGGCACAAAAATGGCCATATGTCTGGAGATTGGTCCCACGCCCAAAGAGCCAGCAGGGAAAACTATGCCTTGTTCTAAAGCTCTTTGGGAACGGCTTGCGTAGCCCCACACACCTGGGGGCTGCAGGCTTTCCTGCTGCCTTCAGCCTCAAAACCACCCTTTCCCACTTGGAGACGCGCCAGGCCCAAAAATGGCCATATGTCTGGAGACTGGTCCCACGGCCAAAGAGCCAGCAGGGAAAACTATGCCTTGTTCTAAAGCTCTTTGGGAACGGCTTGCGTAGCCCCACAGACCTTGGGGCTGCAACCTCTCCTGCTGCCTTCAGCCTCAAAACCACCCTTTCCCACTTGGCGCCGCGCTAGGAACAAAAATGGCCATATGTCTGGAGACTGGACCCACGCCGAAAGAGCAAGCAGGGAAAACTATGCCTTGTTCTAAAGCTCTTTGGGAACCGCTTGCGTAGCCCCACAGACCTTGGGGCTGCAAGCTCTCCTGCTGCCTTCAGCCTCAAAACCACCCTTTCCCACTTGGCACCGCGCCAGGCACAAAAATGGCCATATGTCTGGAGACTGGTCCCTCGCCCAAAGAGCCAGCAGGGAAAACTATGCCTTGTTCTAAAGCTCTTTGGGAACCTCTTGCGTAGCCCCACACACCTGGGGGCTGCAGGCTTTCCTGCTGCCTTCAGCCTCAAAACCACCCTTTCCCACATGGCGTCACGCCAGGCACAAAAATGGTCATATGTCTGGAGACTGGTCCCACGCCCAAAGAGCCAGCAGGGAAAACTATGCCTTGTTCTAAAGCTCTTTGGGAACCGCTTGCGTAGCCCCACACACCTGGGGGCTGCAGGCTTTCCTCCTGCCTTCAGCCTCAAAACCACCCTTTCCCACTTGGCGCCGCGCCAGGCACAAAAATGGCCATATATCTGAAGACTGGTTCCACGCCCAAAGAGCCAGCAGGGAAAACTATGCCTTGTTCTAAAGCTCTTTGGGAACCGCTTGCGTGGCCCACAGACCTGGGGGGTGCAGGCTTTCCTGCTGCCTTCAGCCTCAAAACCGCCCTTTCCCACTTGGCGCCGCGCCAGGCACAAAAATGGTCATATGGCTAGTGATTGGTCCCACGCCCAAAGAGCCAGCAGGGAAAACTATGCCTTGTTCTAAAGCTCTTTGGGAACCGCTTGCGTAGCCCCACACACCTGGGGGCTGCAGGCTTTCCTGCTGCCTTCAGCCTCAAAGCCACCCTTTCCCACTTGGCGCCGCGCCAGGCCCAAAAATGGCCATATGTCTGGAGACTGGTCCCACGCCCAAAGAGCCAGCAGGGAAAACTATGCCTTGTTCTAAAGCTCTTTGGGAACCGCTTGCATAGCCCCACACACCTGGGGGCTGCAGGCTTTCCTGCTGACTTCAGCCTCAAAACCACCCTTTCCCACTTGGCGCCGCGCCAGGCCCAAAAATGGCCATATGTCTGGAGATTGGTTCCACGCCCAAAGAGCCAGCAGGGAAAATTATGCCTTGTTCTAAAGCTCTTTGGGAACCGCTTCCGTGGCCCCACACACCTGGGGGCTGCAGGCTTTCCTGCTGCCTTCAGCCTCAAAACCACCCTTTCCCACACGGCGTCACGCCAGGCACAAAAATGGCCATATGTCTGGAGATTGGTCCCACGCCCAAAGAGCCAGCAGGGAAAATTATGCCTGGTTCTAAAGCTCTTTGGGAACCGCTTGCGTCGCCCCACAGACCTGGGGGCTGCAGGCTTTCCTGCTGCCTTCAGCCTCAAAACCACCCTTTCCCACTTGTCGCTGCGCCAGGCACAAAAATGGCCATATGTCTGGAGGTTGGTCCCACGCCCAAAGAGCCAGCAGGGAAAACTATGCCTTGTTCTAAAGCTCTTTGGGAACCGCTTGCGTAGCCCCACACACCTGGGGGCTGCAGGCTTTCCTGCTGCCTTCAGCCTCAAAGCCACCCTTTCCCACTTGGCGCCGCGCCAGGCCCAAAAATGGCCATATGTCTGGAGACTGGTCCCACGCCCAAGAGCCAGCAGGGAAAACTATGCCTTGTTCTAAAGCTCTTTGGGAACCGCTTGCGTAGCCCCACACACCTGGGGGCTGCAGGCTTTCCTGCTGACTTCAGCCTCAAAACCACCCTTTCCCACTTGGCGCCGCGCCAGGCCCAAGAATGGCCATATGTCTGGAGATTGGTTCCACGCCCAAAGAGCCAGCAGGGAAAATTATGCCTTGTTCTAAAGCTCTTTGGGAACCGCTTCCGTGGCCCCACACACCTGGGGGCTGCAGGCTTTCCTGCTGCCTTCAGCCTCAAAACCACCCTTTCCCACACGGCGTCACGCCAGGCAAAAAAATGGCCATATGTCTGGAGATTGGTCCCACGCCCAAAGAGCCAGCAGGGAAAATTATGCCTGGTTCTAAAGCTCTTTGGGAACCGCTTGCGTCGCCCCACAGACCTGGGGGCTGCAGGCTTTCCTGCTGCCTTCAGCCTCAAAACCACCCTTTCCCACTTGTCGCTGTGCCAGTCACAAAAATGGCCATATGTGTGGAGACTGGTCCCACGCTGAAAGAGCCAGCAGGGAAAACTATGCCTTGTTCTAAAGCTCTTTGGGAACCGCTTGCGTAGCCCCACACACCTGGGGGCTGCAGGCTTTCCTGCTGCCTTCAGCCTCAAAACCACCCTTTCCCACTTGGCGCCGCGCCAGGCCCAAAAATGGCCATATGTCTGGAGACTGGTCCCACGCCCAAGAGCCAGCAGGGAAAACTATGCCTTGTTCTAAAGCTCTTTGGGAACCGCTTGCGTAGCCCCACACACCTGGGGGCTGCAGGCTTTCCTGCTGACTTCAGCCTCAAAACCACCCTTTCCCACTTGGCGCCGCGCCAGGCCCAAGAATGGCCATATGTCTGGAGATTGGTTCCACGCCCAAAGAGCCAGCAGGGAAAATTATGCCTTGTTCTAAAGCTCTTTGGGAACCGCTTGCGTAGCCCCACACACCTGGGGGCTGCAGGCTTTCCTGCTCTCTTCAGCCTCAAAACCACCCTTTCCCACACGGCGCCACGCCAGGCACAAAAATGGCCATATGTCTGGAGATTGGTCCCACGCCCAAAGAGCCAGCAGGGAAAATTAAGCCTGGTTCTAAAGCTCTTTGGGAACCGCTTGCGTGGCCCCACAGACCTGGGGGCTGCAGGCTTTCCTGCTGCCTTCAGCCTCAAAACCACCCTTTCCCACTTGGCGCCGCGCCAGGCACAAAAATGGCCATATGTCTGGAGGTTGGTCCCACGCCGAAAGAGCCAGCAGGGAAACCTATGCCTTGTTCTAAAGCTCTTTGGGAACCGCTTGCGTGGCCCCACAGACCTGCGGGCTGCAGACTTTCCTGCTGCCTTCAGCCTCAAAACCACCCTTTCCCACATGGCGTCACGCCAGGCACAAAAATGGCCATATGTCTGGAGATTGGTCCCACGCCCAAAGAGCCAGCAGGGAAAACTATGCCTTGTTCTAAAGCTCTTTGGGAACCGCTTGCGTAGCCCCACACACCTGGGGGCTGCAGGCTTTCCTGCTGCCTTCAGCCTCAAAACCACCCTTTCCCACTTGGCGTCGCGCCAGGCCCAAAAACGGCCATATGTCTGGAGACTGGACCCACGCCGAAAGAGCAAGCAGGGAAAACTATGCCTTGTTCTAAAGCTCTTTGGGAACCGCTTGCGTAGCCCCACACACCTGGGGGCTGCAAGCTCTCCTGCTGCCTTCAGCCTCAAAACCACCCTTTCCCACTTGGCGCCGTGCCAGGCCCAAAAATGGCCATATGTCTGGAGACTGGTCCCACGCTCAAAGAGCCAGCAGGGAAAACTATGCCTTGTTCTAAAGCTCTTTGGGAACCTCTTGCGTAGCCCCACACACCTGGGGGCTGCAGGCTTTCCTGCTGCCTTCAGCCTCAAAACCACCCTTTCCCACTTGGCTTCGCTCCAGGCACAAAAGTGGCCATATGTCTGGAGACTGGTGCCACGCCCAAAGAGCCAGCAGGGAAAACGATGCCTTGTTCTAAAGCTCTTTGGGAACCGCTTGCGTAGCCCCACACACCTGGGGGCTGCAGGCTTTCCTACTGCCTTCAGCCTCAAAACCACCCTTTCCCACTTGGCCCCGCGCCAGGCCCAAAAATGGCCATATGTTGGAGATTGGTCCCACGCCCAAAGAGCCAGCAGGGAAAACTATGCCTTGTTCTAAAGCTCTTTGGGAACCGCTTGCGTAGCCCCACAGACCTGGGGGCTGCAGGCTTTCCTGCTGCCTTCAGCCTCAAAACCACCCTTTCCCACTTGGAACCGCGCCAGGCCCAAAAATGGCCATATGTCTGGAGACTGGTCCCTCGCCCAAAGAGCCAGCAGGGAAAACTATGCCTTGTTCTAAAGCTCTTTGGGAACCTCTTACGTAGCCCCACACACCTGGGGGCTGCAGGCTTTCCTGCTGCCTTCAGCCTCAAAACCACCCTTTCCCACTTGGCTTCGCTCCAGGCACAAAAATGGTCATATGTCTGGAGACTGGTCCCACGCCCAAAGAGCCAGCAGGGAAAACTATGCCTTGTTCTAAAGCTCTTTGGGAACCGCTTGCGTAGCCCCACAGACCTGGGGGCTGCAGGCTTTCCTCCTGCCTTCAGCCTCAAAACCACCCTTTCCCACTTGGCGCCGCACCAGGCACAAAAATGGCCATATGTCTAGAGATTGGTCCCACGCCCAAAGAGCCAGCAGGGAAAACTATGCCTTGTTCTAAAGCTCTTTGGGAACCGCTTGCGTGGCCCACAGACCTGGGGCTGCAGGCTTTCCTGCTGCCTTCAGCCTCAAAACCACCCTTTCCCACTTGGCGCCGCGCCAGGCACAAAAATGGTCATATGGCTAGTGATTGGTCCCACGCCCAAAGAGCCAGCAGGGAAAATTATGCCTTGTTCTAAAGCTCTTTGGGAACCGCTTGCGTAGCCCCACACACCTGGGGGCTGCAGGCTTTCCTGCTCTCTTCAGCCTCAAAACCACCCTTTCCCACACGGCGCCACGCCAGGCACAAAAATGGCCATATGTCTGGAGATTGGTCCCACGCCCAAAGAGCCAGCAGGGAAAATTAAGCCTGGTTCTAAAGCTCTTTGGGAACCGCTTGCGTGGCCCCACAGACCTGGGGGCTGCAGGCTTTCCTGCTGCCTTCAGCCTCAAAACCACCCTTTCCCACTTGGCGCCGCGCCAGGCACAAAAATGGCCATATGTCTGGAGGTTGGTCCCACGCCGAAAGAGCCAGCAGGGAAACCTATGCCTTGTTCTAAAGCTCTTTGGGAACCGCTTGCGTGGCCCCACAGACCTGCGGGCTGCAGACTTTCCTGCTGCCTTCAGCCTCAAAACCACCCTTTCCCACATGGCGTCACGCCAGGCACAAAAATGGCCATATGTCTGGAGATTGGTCCCACGCCCAAAGAGCCAGCAGGGAAAACTATGCCTTGTTCTAAAGCTCTTTGGGAACCGCTTGCGTAGCCCCACACACCTGGGGGCTGCAAGCTCTCCTGCTGCCTTCAGCCTCAAAACCACCCTTTCCCACTTGGCGCCGTGCCAGGCCCAAAAATGGCCATATGTCTGGAGACTGGTCCCACGCTCAAAGAGCCAGCAGGGAAAACTATGCCTTGTTCTAAAGCTCTTTGGGAACCTCTTGCGTAGCCCCACACTCCTGGGGGCTGCAGGCTTTCCTGCTGCCTTCAGCCTCAAAACCACCCTTTCCCACTTGGCTTCGCTCCAGGCACAAAAGTGGCCATATGTCTGGAGACTGGTCCCACGCCCAAAGCGCCAGCAGGGAAAACGATGCCTTGTTCTAAAGCTCTTTGGGAACCGCTTGCGTAGCCCCACACACCTGGGGGCTGCAGGCTTTCCTACTGCCTTCAGCCTCAAAACCACCCTTTCCCACTTGGCCCCGCGCCAGGCCCAAAAATGGCCATATGTCTGGAGATTGGTCCCACGCCGAAAGAGCCAGCAGGGAAAACTATGCCTTGTTCTAAAGCTCTTTGGGAACCGCTTGCGTAGCTCCACAGACCTGGGGGCTGCAGGCTTTCCTGCTGCCTTCAGCCTCAAAACCACCCTTTCCCACTTGGCGCCGCGCCAGGCACAAAAATGGCCATATGTCTGGAGATTGGTCCCACGCCCAAAGAGCCAGCAGGGAATTCTATGCCTTGTTCTAAAGCTCTTTGGGAACCGCTTGCGTAGCCCCACACACCTGGGGGCTGCAGGCTTTCCTGCTGCCTTCAGCCTCAAAACCACCCTTTCCAACTTGGCGCCGTGCCAGGCCCAGAAACGGCCATATGTCTGGAGACTGGTCCCACGCCCAAAGAGCCAGCAGGGAAAACTATGCCTTGTTCTAAAGGTCTTTGGGAACCGCTTGCGTCGCCCAACACACCTGGGGGCTGCAGGCTTTCCTGCTGCCTTCAGCCTCAAAACCACCCTTTCCCACTTGGAACCGCGCCAGGCCCAAAAATGGCCATATGTCTGGAGACTGGTCCCTCGCCCAAAGAGCCAGCAGGGAAAACTATGCCTTGTTCTAAAGCTCTTTGGGAACCTCTTGCGTAGGCCCACACACCTGGGGGCTGCAGGCTTTCCTGCTGCCTTCAGCCTCAAAACCACCCTTTCCCACTTGGCTTCGCTCCAGGCACAAAAATGGTCATATGTCTGGAGACTGGTCCCACGCCCAAAGAGCCAGCAGGGAAAACTATGCCTTGTTCTAAAGCTCTTTGGGAACCGCTTGCGTAGCCCCACAGACCTGGGGGCTGCAGGCTTTCCTCCTGCCTTCAGCCTCAAAACCACCCTTTCCCACTTGGCGCCGCGCCAGGCACAAAAATGGCCATATGTCTAGAGATTGGTCCCACGCCCAAAGAGCCAGCAGGGAAAACTATGCCTTGTTCTAAAGCTCTTTGGGAACCGCTTGCGTGGCCCACAGACCTGGGGCTGCAGGCTTTCCTGCTGCCTTCAGCCTCAAAACCACCCTTTCCCACTTGGCGCCGCGCCAGGCACAAAAATGGTCATATGGCTAGTGATTGGTCCCACGCCCAAAGAGCCAGCAGGGAAAACTATGCCTTGTTCTAAAGCTCTTTGGGAACTGCTTGCGTGGCCCCACAGACCTGGGGGCTGCAGGCTTTCCTGCTGCCTTCAGCCTCAAAACCACCCTTTCCCACTTGGCCCCGCGCCAGGCCCAAAAATGGCTATATTTCTGGAGACTGGTCCCACGCCGAAAGAGCCAGCAGGGAAAACTATGCCTTGTTCTAAAGCTCTTTAGGAACCGCTTGCGTGGCCCCACACACCTGCGGGCTGCAGGTTTCCTGATGCCTTCAGCCTCAAAACCACCCTTTCCCACTTGGCGTCGCGCCAGGCACAAAAATGGTCATATGTCTGGAGATTGGTCCCACGCCCAAAGAGCCAGCAGGGAAAACTATGCCTTGTTCTAAAGCTCTTTCGGAACCGCTTGCGTAGCCCCACACACCTGGGGGCTGCAGGCTTTCCTGCTGCCTTCAGCCTCAAAACCACCCTTTCCCACATGGCGTCATGCCAGGCCTAAAAATGGCCATATGTCTGGAGACTGGTCCCACGCCCAAGAGCCAGCAGGGAAAACTATGCCTTGTTCTAAAGCTCTTTGGGAACCGCTTGCGTCGCCCCACACACCTGCGGGCTGCAGACTTTCCTGCTGCCTTCAGCCTCAAAACCACCCTTTCCCAATTGGCGTCACGCCAGGCACAAAAATGGCCATATGTCTGGAGACTGGTCCCACGCCCAAAGAGCCAGCAGGGAAAACTATGCCTTGTTCTAAAGCTCTTTGGGAACCGCTTGCGTAGCCCCACACACCTGGGGGCTGCAGGTTTCCTGATGCCTTCAGCCTCAAAACCACCCTTTCCCACTTGGCGCCGCGCCAGGCCCAGAAACGGCCATATGTCTGGAAATTGGTCCCACGCCCAAAGAGCCAGCAGGGAAAACTATGCCTTGTTCTAAAGCTCTTTGGGAACCGCTTGCGTGGCCCCACACACCTGGGGGCTGCAGGCTTTCCTACTGCCTTCAGCCTCAAAACCACCCTTTCCCACTTGGCGTCGCGCCAGGCACAAAAATGGCTATATTTCTGGAGACTGGTCCCTTTCCCAAAGAGCCAGCAGGGAAAACTATGCCTTGTTCTAAAGCTCTTTGGGAACCGCTTCCGTGGCCCCACAGACCTGCGGGCTGCAGACTTTCCTGCTGCCTTCAGCCTCAAAACCACCCTTTCCCACTTGGCGTCACGCCAGGCACAAAAATGGCCATATGTCTGGAGATTGGTCCCACGCCCAAAGAGCCAGCAGGGAAAACTATGCCTTGTTCTAAAGCTCTTTGGGAACCGCTTGCGTAGCCTCACAGACCTGGGGGCTGCAGGCTTTCCTGCTGCCTTCAGCCTCAAAACCACCCTTTCCCACTTGGCGCCGCGCCAGGCCCAA